>NC_056732.1:701044503-701202003 GCF_019279795.1 Protopterus annectens | reverse complement strand
TCTCCCTGCCCTCCCCCACCCTTTACCCACTACATAATCTAAATAGAATGTCATTGTTTAAACAAAGAAAAGAAGAAAAAGATAAAGGAAAAAAAATGTATCAAATTACTGCCCTTATTTTTCCTCTTCAGAAAGAGAAACAAGTTAAATCACAGCTTGCCATTAAATCTCCAGATATTTTGACTAGTTATGAAACAAAACATTTCTTTGCACACGGAGAATAACTTTGATTAAATCTTTTTCAAAATATTTGTTGCTTCTTGGAAATGCAGGAACTATATTTAAAAAGATTAATAATAAAATAAAATGATGAGAGAGAAAAAAAACATAGTACAAATCATTTGTTTTTTAGTCTCTTCTTCTTCTCTGAAGTCTTCCACGAAGTTTCAGTTGCCAGTCTTTTTAACGAAGGACTAGTCCATTCCATTTCTTCTATTTTTTCCAAAATCTTATTTTTTTTGATAAACAGTAAAGCAGAGTCTAAGTCATCGAAAATTTTAGGACCATCAGGAAGGAAGATTTTAAGCTTGGCAGGAAACAGAAGGTATGTTTTAAACTGTGATTTTTTAACCTCCCTTATTAGTGGCAGAAAAACTTTTCTTTTAGCTAATACCATGGAAGAATAGTCATTGTCAAAACGCACAGTTGCTTCATTAATCTTAACAGGAGCTTTAGCCCAAGCAGATTTAAGAACCATCTCTTTATCAAAAGATGATAGAAATCTAACTATAACTGATCTAGGATAGTTTTTGTTAGAGTTAGTATTAGCTATAAATCTATGTGCTCTTTCGATACCAAAAGAGAATGCTTCTGGTAAATCTAAAGTTTTAGGGAGCCATGTTGTTAAAAAAGAAGTAATATTGTTACCTTCAATATTTTCTGGCAGTCCAAAAATCCTAATGTTATTGCGCCTAGATCTATTTTCCAGGTCATCCAGCTTTATTTGTAAATGTGTATTTTGTTTCAGCAGAAACTCAATGTTGATTTCCTCTTCTTGTATTCTATTTTCCATGTCATTCGCAGCTTCTTCTATGCCTGTCATCTGGATCTTCTGTTGTTGCAGGTCCATATGTAACAAGTCTATTTGTTTTGTAGTTTTTTTCTATGAAAATGTCTATTTTAGTATCCATTTTATCCATCTTAGCAGTAAGTTGCTTGACTATAATTATCAGAGACTGAAGTTCTTTCTTGATGCTGGAGTCTTGAGAATTTGTCTTACTGGAACTCATTTCAGACTGATAAACTGACAGGAAAATTTCCAAAGTAATTTCTGACAGGAATATTATTAAGATTTCCTTTCTTTTTTAGATATAGTTCAAGAACTATATAAAACAAACATATTTAGAAAGAAAATTACTTCAAAAATTAATTTTTTAAGTAATTAATTCTTGTCAATGTAATGAAATTGGTGGAGCTGAAGAAATCTGCTGCTATCCTGTGTTCATCCTTGGCCACGCCCCAGGAAGTTGTACTTCTGATAGAAATGTACAAACTGCAAAGCATGCTTTAAATGAATGGCTTGCAACATCGTGATTAATTGAGTCTGTCCTGCATCACTGTGTTACAGCCACAAGAATAAAACATAACATAGTTTTTAGAAGGAAGGGATACTTGAGCACTGCTAAATTCTTGAAGCATGATTTCCAGTGTCAAGCTTTTTGGAGTGTTTAAGGATATGATTAGTAATAATGATGACAGAAAAAATTATCCTCTTACACCTGTAGAAATTCACAGAGTTCTGGGAAAACTATTGCATCCTGTGGCTACAACCTCAATTGCAAACATCATGTAATATTAGAAAAAGACTTTCCCAGTTTTAAAACTCTATGGAAATTGTGGGACAAGACAGAAACTATAGATACGGTATGGCAGCATGATACACCATTCATGATACTCATATAGAGATTCAGCATAAAAAACAATTGAAAGGACTTGTTGCAAAAACTACAAAATGAGCCAAATGTTGGTTATGGTTATAGAATAAAAAAGAGTCTTGTCTATTAGCAGAAACATGCTCCAAAGATAAAACAACTTCTTCTTCTTTCAGCTTTTCCCAGTTAGGGGTCACCATAGTGGATCACCTGTCTGCTCATGATTGGCAGTGGAGTTTTACGGTGTCGAGTTGCCAGCCCGGCGTCCAACCTTCCACAGAAGGCACAGACATACACGCACTCATACCAGTTTAGAGTTTCCAATCCACCTACAGCATGTCTTTGGGATGTGGGAGGAAACCAAAGCACCCGGAGGAAACCCACACGACCACAGGGAGGACATGCAGACTCCGCACAGAAGGCACCACAGCCGAGAATCAAACTGGAGAACCTCTTGCTGTGAGGCGGCAACACTAACCGCTGCACCACCAACAACAAAACCCCCAAAACTCTATACGATATGTATAGGAACTGAAGACTGATATGAAATTCTGATAAAATCAGTATAAGACAGGAGTCAGCACAAAGACTTACAATAAGGAGCAGAGATGCTGAGAAAATATAGAAAAAATTAGAAACAGTTAAGTGAAGAACCTCAGAACAAAGTAAATGCAGAAAATAAAATAAAATAAGCAGGAGAATGCAAGAATTGTAAGCCCGCTTATGCTAGTGTAAAACAGAGAATGTAATTAAAGGTAGACTCTAAGCATCAGGAATCTGTGAAGCAACAAAAAGAGAGCACTCCAGAGTCCTGTGCTAATAGCTGAAAAAGTAAAGAAAACTATGTTTCTTTAGAACTACTTTTGCAAGGGGAGACATAGAAGGAGTTGCAATGTAAAAATCAAAGAACATCGGCAATGAATGGCTGTTGATGATGATGATGATGATGAGGATGATGATGATGACGATGATGACGATGATGATGATGATGATGACATTGTTATATTTATGAGGCAGCCTTTGGAAAGTGACATACAATCCTCAAGTTTAATGGTAGGATCTCACACCCAACATGTTAGTAACTCTGCAGGTAGTGACAGTACATCACAAACTCAAGCACATGCTAACATTACACTCCCACTTGTACAGGAAGAAAACACATGTATCTCTACAGCAGTATCTCCAACCCTGTCAAATACTTTCAGGATGATGGCAGATATTCAGAGATAATATTGTCCACACTGACACCTTTACCTTAATATGTCACTTCTGACATGCAAAATGATAGCTGCAGGTTCATATCTATCAGTCTATCCATCTATCTATCTATCTATCTATCTATCTATCTATCTATCTGTCTGTCTATCTATCTATCTATCTATCTATCTATCTATCTATCTATCTATCTTTCCATCTGCCTTTCTTTAGCTGCATACTATATTCATTAATCTATCTATTTATCTGGTTATATATAGATGGCACAGTGATGTAGCAGATAAGTGTTGATTCACAGCAAGAGGTTCTCTGGTTTGATTCTCAGATGGGGATCCTTCTGTGAGGAGATTGAATGAGCTCCCTGTGTTTATATGGGTTTTATGTTATTGCTTCAGTTTCCTTCGTCATTCTGAAAACATGCAGTAGGTGGATTGGGTATTCAAAAAACTGGCTGTATGTGTGAGTGCGCATGCAGCTGTTTGGTACTGCAGAATAACCATGGCAGGGATTGCCACCCTGTGGTGTTAACATTAGCTGTAGTTGATTGTCACTGTTGAAGTGACATCCCAAACCATGGAAAAAAATGGGAAAAAGGGGTTGTGGATGGACGAATAATTATATCTATAAACACATGTATCTTTATCTAATCCTAACTATATATATAGAAACAAATGTTTTATTTCCATAACACTTTTATTAGAGCTGTTGTTTCAGAATGATGAACACTGCTAAAACGTTTATATTACAATTTGTCTTTCAGGTATCAAAACATGAATGTTAGTCTGGTAACCCAGTGTCTCTGTCACATTTCAGTCTGAGGACAGTAGTATATACATGCTTATATTGTGAACATGGTATCATGCAAAAGCAATAGTTGTTAGTTTTCCACTTACTACACCTTTGTCTTCTTATCAGTATAGTGCAATACAAATCTCACAGGATAATGGTTCATTGAAGTTACTAGTAGGGCCGCATTTTATTAAACCCAGAGAATTCTGTGTTGGATAGAATCTGAAAATGGAGGAGTATCAAATGCAGACCACTGACATGTCTGCCACCTAGCTGATTCATTCTAAGATTTCTAATATCCTCTCACTGATAGACAATCAGCAACAAAATGCAGCATTACATAGGAGGAGGGAACATATATTTACAGCTCGAATATTTCCACTTCCATGCAATGTCTAATGTCTGGGGCGTAACATAAAGTCACATATTTTAAGTACTAGTTTAGTACTTGAGGTAGTTTAAATCTCTAATAATTCAGTATGCCTGTGCTTCTATCAAGAATTCATTTCACTACCACTTTAAAATACATTAGCGATTCCACTCTTTCTTTTCTTGGTGCACATCAACAACACTTCTTCTGTGCTGGGGCACAACAAAATAAAGTCCAACAGTGGAGTCATGAAGTCAATATGAACATCTCCAAGATAGCTGTAGAGTGGGACAGTACATGCCACCACTTCTGATTATCTCTGCTATAAGCTCTTCTTATAAAGTGCCTTTTTATGGACTGTGGGGTTTAAGTAGGCCAAAAGGTCCATCTAGATTACACTCAATGTTATTTTATTAACTCTGTATTGATTCGTGTGTCAAGTCAAATAAGAGAGTAGGCATCAAGCAGTAGACATTTAGTTAGCACTTTCAATTTCATATACTCAACGATCAATAACACATTTCATTGACAGCCACCTGCAGCGTGAAGAATACGGTTATACTGTGTAATGTTCGATATGAAAGAGAAAAGAAAACATTCTCTGTGACCACGGTGTGGAACATTAATAACTGTGCATTAATGATTCTCATGTGTTATAAAACACTCTGAACATAAGGTCTAGGTGACCGTTAGAACAGTACATATGACTTTCATGCATTATGCTGCATGGGTACTATAATATTTGGCTATTTGACAGTTTTATTATTAATGCAAATGCAATACATTACAGTGTGCTGTTAAGATGAGATGCCCGGCATTTTACGTCTGCTATTTTTCCCAGACAGCAAACACATCTAAATTTCCATATTAGATATAATTTACTTTATATGCTTTTACAAACACACAAATGAAACCTTAGTTGGGTGCTTAAAACCTAGAATTGAGATACGTAAACTACTATAGCCAGGCCTTAGAGGATCCCATATTTTACAGCTCTCATATTTATACCAGGCAATTTCAAACAAAGTTACTCATATTTTTGTTGATGGTATTTTACTTTGCTCTCCTAGTGCTTGTGCAGGTTGAAATTATACATGCTGCTTTCAAACAGAAAATCATAAAACATGTAAGGTAAGAAGTACTGTGATTCAGTATTCAGACTGTCAGCCTGCTAATGCTAGGTCAGAGAACTTGTAAAGTTCACCATATTCACATATATTTCATTTGATGCATTTTACTTTGTTCACTCATATATTTTAATTTTGTCTGTTTGATAATTAATAAGTGATGTAATCTGAAGACCATTTTGAGAAATGGCCTGACTAAATGATATGTAATTATAGAACATTATGATATGAATGAAAATAAAAGTACAGGCTTAAATAAAAGAGCAGATTACTGATGTACCAAAAACATTTCCTCAAGACTTGCACAAAAAAGGTAACAATGCGAGCTTCAATGCAGAAACACCAAGAACTAGCATGAGGCAGAAGTCCAGCAGCTGAGAATCTTTCTTTTAAAACATTAAAAAATGGGCTCTATAATAATAAAACTCTTTGGTCACCCTAAATTATGTACAGTGGAAGCCCTGTAAGAAAATGAGTCTATTTACAGCAGTAAATCCATTTGCCATCCAAATATATTTTTGTAATGCTGCCATTATGTTCCTTACAATAAGGATAACATTCACACTGCATGTACAAGCCCTTCATTGTATCACTGTTTTGCAGACTAAGTACCTATAATGTATCTAATATCACCAGTCACATTTCAAGACAGTCCTGGATCACTGAGTAGCAAAATAGTATACACACACACACACACACACACACACACACACACACACACACACACACACACACACACACACACACACACACATAAAGCAGATTAGAAATTCAAATGAAGAATAAACTATAAATCTTAATTTCAGTATCAGTTTCTCACAGTCCAGATCATACCATAAAAGGAGTACCTTCGCGATTTCCTGGTAGAGTATGGCTACAGTTACTTACATTAGATGCCAAGTTCTTAATTTCATTTGCAGTACATGTAATATTATGTGCCTCTAATAACTAAGCTAGATTAGTCTGTCAACAGTAAAATACAAAAATGCACCATGATAGTAAAACAGACTTTTTTGTTAATGCCACTTTTTTCAGCTTTTAAATTTAGACAGCTAAAGGATGATGCATATCAACAGATGTTAAAAGTTATATATTGAATTAATTTCTTTCTTTTTTAATAAATGATAAAAAAAAAAAAAAAAAAATTCATGCTTAAACCAGCTACCATGGCAGCATTGCACTTCATTTGTAAGAACCACTTTATGTCTGACAGACAAAAACATAAATTCTAACAACACACATTTAAACAAAATGTAACATTTTCAAAGTGCTACAATACCTTCTAAGGTGTGTGTTGCAGAGAAACGACAAGCTTTTTTAGGAGTGGAAAGTAGAACACCCCCTTGCTGGTCCATTATCCTTCTGTAAAATTGCCATCATTTAGAGCATTGTTGGTTTCTTAAGCAGTATTCCTGAAATCTGTACAGATAGTATTCCATGCCTCAGGTGTAGTCTTTAAAAGGGCTGGCAACCTGACACATAGGCTAAAGGCAAACAGTTTCAGTATAATATCATGGTTTTCTTGCAACCAGAGTAAGTAATCAGAAGTATTGAGATTTAGTTTGCTTTCTTGAGGAAGACAATTATTACAGTGCAAAAAGCAAGGACCACAAGTTCAAGTAAAATAATTGTCTGTTGCATAACAGGGAATTTAGCTTTTTGAAGCAAGAGAAATAGTTTTCCTCTATATCTGCAAGTGACATGAATCTGTACACTTTATTTAGTTCCATTTCAGAAGCTGGATACTGTGGGAAAAGCTCAGCATAAGTAAAAAAGAAGGCATATTCCAGCTTAAGCATTAGTATATATTTTCTTACTGATCACCTAACAATGTAGTCAGGATTATATTGAATTTTAGTTAGCCTTTAACTCTGCTATCATCTTAGGAGTGCTAAATAGATTGTACTTTATAAAAGTATACTTAGAACTGATACACATACCAAGAATTTTATATGCAGATCTTGGGCAATTGGGAGGGTGTCATAAGGTAACAGAGATGTCTTGTAGACCTTTGAGAAAAATGACAGATCCAAAAGTTTGAGTTTTGCTTGATTTGTCAAGCAACCAATTTAAATAAACCACATCCTGTGGCAAAATTCTACACTGTGGAATCTGTTTCATAATATGTTTAGGTGAATCAAATTATTGGTGCAAAGTTCCATATTTAGACTATTAAAGTTTAATATGACAGCATTCATTAAAAGAGTGGCAAGAATACAGCACAGGTTCAAGTACTGATAAACACCAGAAGTAAAAAATTTAGTTTTAGAGAAGAACTACCAAGTGTCTGGAGTGTTCTTTCCACAGGTTAGATACAAAATCTGGATAGAGACCCATAAACAAAGACAGTCTTAGAATTTATAGAAATGAGTGATCTAAATTGTCAAAAGCTTTTTTCAGGTCAATGAAGAAGGCTATAATCAGTAGCCAGTTGCCATAAAGGTAGATCTGCAATAACTCACTAGTGATAAATAGCTGTAAGGGTAATTATCCTATTTCCTAAATCCTTGTTGAATGTGACCAAGAAATCAATACTTATTACCATATTATTTATCTAGTGTATTATCAATAATCGTTCCAAGGAATCATATCTGGAAATGAGATTAGATGGGGAGAAAGAGGTTAATGTTTTTGACTAAGCAATGATAAATACCCTTCTCTAGCACACAAGATTAATATCATTAGGCAATGAAGAGTTCAGCATATGGGATAAATACTTTGCCAGTAATGGTGCTGATATCTCAAGAAAGCCAGGATGAAGGTCTTCAGAACAAGGTACTTTGGTGTGTAATTTCGAAAATAGGTTCTTAACATTTGTGGCGAAAATGAACCTAGGGTAAAATGGGTTACTTTTACCTAGTCCATCTTTGTTAGCTATGGACTCAAGATGGCTGAAAATATGTAAGCACTGAAAGTTATGTGTTGCAATGATCTCACTACCAAATCATCTACAATTCGGTATCAGGCAATCAAAAACCCAGAAAAATAATGCAGACAAACTCACCATGTATAAAAAAAATAACAAAATGCCTGAACAATAAACACAGATAGTAGCCAAGAAGCTTGCAAATAATAAAGCACAGTGAGACAGCAATGATCACTCCCATAGTGTGTAAGTCCAAACTGGCAATAATCAAGAAAGAAGCACAGTGCTCTGAGGCTCTGAATTTACCATGGTCACCACTATATTCTGCACACATGCATAAATAAGTAAAGAGGGAGAAAAGAAAAAAAAAATTGGAGGAAGTGCTTCAAGAAGTAAGGGAAGTAACACATGAGATCAATGAGATTGCAGTATTAGACACACACCCACTCCACCTAGATCAGGTAACCATCTACTGATTAAGGAATCTTAATAATCACTCTCTGAACTGTTAACAACCAAGTCCCATCAATGAACATCTGAGCAAAGTATCAGTAGAAGTGAAGGGAGTAGGCAAAAAACTCAGTGAGGTTACCAAAAAAACAAGAGGCTGAGGAGACTATTTCTTATTTGGAAAATGACTCACGGAAGCAAAGGTTAAAAAAACTTACAGAAAGTGATTATAGAAATCAAAGTTGCTACTATGAACTTGGAAGGAAGTTCATGTCAGTACAAAATCCTAATCAAAAGCCTACATGAAGATGTTGCACAAGCAAGATCTAGTAATCAGTCCTGGACACCTTAGACATAGAAGCTGATCCCAGTTGTCATAGCTCCAGCAATGTGAAAGGATCCATCATTAACCATAAGGGAAGCCAATTAGCAGAAGACTACCATTTCCAATTTTTGTCTGTATACTTGGATAGGCTGAAGCAGAGTATATCATCCCACAGATGAAGCAAAAAATGCAGATGTGGAACAATTTAAGTGCCAAGATAGCAGAGAATATCCCTGCCAGGAATTGTAGAAAAAGACAGCATATGTGTACTCTAGTGCAGGATATGATTGCAAGAAATGTTTGGTTTAGGATGGGATACCCACACATAGTATCTTTCTCCTGGAGCAAAAGAATGCATAAGGAGTTGGACTATAAACAAGCTTCTGAGTTATCTAGAAAGTTTTCTACAGAGACTAAATGTAACTTTTCAAAACAAGGGAGACAAAGTTATATATTCAATGCACCAGTATGTTCATAATCTTATACTGTTATATACTTAACGTGTCAAATGAGGAATCAGATGGTGTTTCTGCCGAAGCTAGTCATTAATAACTTAATATCAACCATTTGTTTAGAACTCAGATTGTGGAAGTACACGACATGTAGCTGAATGGTTGATTTTATTATATGATAACATGAATATCATCTGTGAGTCAACTGCAGTTTAAGTGGCCATGAATAAATATATTTAATACAGGGCTACATTGTAGTGGAGAGGGTGGCTTTTAGATTATGCATGCTTAGCTTACAGTACAAATATACAGAGGCAGACAAGTTGTAGAGCTCCAGAGGAAGAAGGGTTTCACAACAACTGCACATTAGTTGATCCAGTTATAGTAGACAGGAGGAAAGCTGTGATGCAGTAATTTGTGGTAAAATATGAATTTCTACAGCATCCCAAAGGATGAACAGCGCATGCACACATAGCCTTTGAGAGTAAACACTAGGCAGTGTCAGGCTAACCTGCATGTGTATCTAAGGACCAAGGGAAACAAACAAGAATGACCCAAAAGCTTAGTGAATTGCTGTATGGTTCTTATAGGTAAAGCCAAAGGTTTTTGATAACCTAACAAGCAGCACTTCACATAGTATAAGTAGGTAGACTCAGGGTCCAGTGTGATTAATGCCACTGATACAAAAGTGCATAAAGTAAAATTACACCCGCTAAAGCAAGACAACAGAAAAGCAATTGCATGACATAAGCTTTGATTTTTTCCTCAAATACAGAAAGGGCCACAACCAATCATTTTGGCAAACCAGACTTACTTAGCTTTAAGTGAAACTATAACATATTAGTTTCACATGTTCTTGATGAGTTGTATGTGTTATTGCCCCATGACATGACATTATATTGTTGTTGCAAATGCACTTTACTCTGCATAACTTCTTATACTGGAAATGTTCTGCTTCTGTTGAGCTAGGATTCCCAGGGCAAACATTGAAGAAAGGTTTAAGTTATACATATATTCATATCTTTATGCTGCAAATGCTGAGCTTCTGACATTGAAGCTGTCCAAGACACTTTACACTAAATTTCTATTTATGAGCCAGAAAGAAAAATATTACAAATACTTTACTCTTTATATTATTGCCATTTTATAGTTGCTATTATTTTCATAGAATGCTGAGTAGTAATATGGTATCACAGATTGAAATTTACCATTTACAGCATGTGCATAGTGTACCTTATACGTGTTAAACTAATAGTTTACATGAAAGCTATAGCCACCCCAGAAGATAACACAGATGACCTGGGCTAATCTAATATTAATAGCGTATATATTTTGTTACCTGCTATTTGTAAAGACAGCATGCTTATAACTAGTGTTTGACAACAGAACATAATATTCCAGGCATACTGAGTCAAATTATTATTTTTTAATCAAAATAAGTGCATATGAATTGTACTGGATTATTACCGCTGTTACTCTATTAAAGGAGTTTTCAGTCAAATGGCTTGGGATTCAATCACATTATATGAACCAATTTGTATAGGTGTATGAGCACAGAGCTATGTGCACAGTGTGTGTGTGTGCTCGTGCGTGTGTGTGTGTGTGTGTGTGTGTGTGTGTGTGTGTGTGTGTGTGTATGTGCCTGTTTGCATATGTGTGCATGCAAATTTATACCCATGTTATAGGGTAAAGGGCAACCGTACAGTGACAGGATGCAGCAGCACTGCAACTTGATGTACACATCTGAAGTTTTTACTACACCCACTGCCTGTTCTTAGAATATAATTGATACAATTATTAGAACACATAAGCAAACTCAAAAGGCAACTGACTATCCAATTTATAATTTCAACATTTCCTTCTATTTACCTCAATAGACTACGTTTGTATATTCTTTCATCAAAAAAAAGTTAATAGAGTTAAAATAACATTTCCCACTAAGTATGCTAGCATGAAACAAGGGTTTGATTTATTTCCTCATTTTCTAACTGTAAGAAAAGAAACAAAGAACAGTGAATTGTGGTTACTGCTACCTGCACATTTCAAATAGCTGTGTTATTTATTCTTAAGCTGCATTACAGTTACAAGCTCATTTTTGCATTGCTGTTCAGAAAGGGCCGTGATGCATTCTCTTTTGGCCAAAATATATCTTGGTATTTCCTTTTGCCACTGTGGTTTTGTCTGAAAGCACCTACTGCTTCATGAGGCTTTCACTTGCTCTACAAGTCACTTTGTTTCAAGGGTCCATTAGGTACATTTATTTTCCTGATTCGGAGCCTGTCTGTACTCAAGCATGCTACACATACAACTCCTTTCATCCTTTACTTCTCTTACTGTTATGTATCCCTTCCATCTCTGTAGCATGGGTTTTCGTCTAATTTCAAGGGCAAAAGGAAAAAAAACAAAAAACATAAGTTGTTTCAGTCTGAAAAAAGTGAACTAGAACAAAAATGATGTCAGATGTAATATCACAATCATTTAGTAGCATCAAAGGGAGTTTGATTCTGGGGTATTATTTTGTTAATGTGAACTTAAGAATAATTTTGTGTGATATACTTAAAATGTTCTTTACCGAATTGATGTATAAGTACTCATGTTCCCTTTGTTTATTCCCTGATAGTGCAGTCATTTTGTTTTCTTTATTGTAAAAAAATGTTAGGGGAAATATAATTTATACTGTTATAAATGTGCGTTTAAGATGCTGGAATACAACAAAGGTCAACCTTAACTGTGCCCTGCTTATAGCTGTAAACCATTCAGTCAGTTATTGAATATATATAATATTTACACCTGCCATGTTAAACTGACAAGATACCTTCTATACATACATTAATTACCAAATGCTTAGTTGTATTTCACTACTGCAAAGTGATGACAGCCTAACTATTTAGCCGTAAGAGGCACAGTTCCAGACTCAGTCATTATAATCTAACTAAGCTATATGAACTGGTGAGTAATTTTCAAGCATTCAGTACTTCTTGTTTAGTTACTTTTAAGATTTAACAAACCGGTTGTAACAATTAACCCTCTCTACCTCTTACCTTACATTACTTCTGTTTATATATTCCTTAATTATAATATGATATTAGGAACGTTATGTCTAGCAGAAAGAAATGCAGTACAACCAGAAACCTCAAGGTAATTCTAACATTTCTCATAAATGAAGGGATTACTATATGCAAATAAGTTCTTCCCAGAAACCCTAATACCTATACCTCATCCTGTTCTCTACTAAATGAGAGCAGAAGCAGGTATAAACTAGATCAAATGACTAACTTTCTAGACTTCTGCTCACCTGATGTAGTAGCTGTTGGTGAATCTTGACTGAAAGCTGATGTTCACAATATCCAGTACTATTTCCAGGGTTAGAGTTATAGCTTTTGTTTCCAACCTGCCATCAGAACAGGAGGAAGGGCTCTACTGCTATGTAACTCTTACCTTATTGCAGAAATAGTTACTCAGGCAAAACCTCTTAAGACTCCGATCCTATCTGGCAAGCTAAAAATATACCATTATTTGATTAAGCCAAATCATTCCAGCAGTCAATTACCAATCATCCCCTTCCAGTTATTAATCCACAATATCAAAAACAGAAGTATAATACTTCTGATAGATTTGAATGTAAACATTTTAGGTCCCCTCTCTACTGAAATAATTTTTAGATAAAAAATCACATATAACATTAGTGACCTTAACGCTCACTTTTCTACCAAGGATTTGTCCTTCATACTGTCCATTCATTGTTTGGAGAAAGCATATGCTAAGGTTCAAAGAAAGCTGACATGGACATTCATTTGATGGTTTGAAATCCTGGAAACAATTAGTATTGGCTTTGTACAAGGATTCTGACACAAGTACACTGTTCAGACGCAGAGACGGGTTACCTAATGGAGTGAGTATGCATCAAGTTTCATCTCTGATTCCACTGTTTTTCATACTGGTGATAGAATACATTAGCAAACAGACTGGAGGGAACAAAGCTTCGGTATGCTGGCAATGTTGCATTACAAACAGACTGTGTACAGGAACCTTGGCAAATGATGGAGGAATGGAAAGCAGAAATGAAGGCACATGGAATGAAGCTGATTACAGACAAGACAGTTGTGATGGTAGCAAATGGGAGAATCAGAAGAAGCTGAAAATTGGGATAGAAGAGAAAACAGTGGCGTAGATTAGCAGCTTCAGGTATATGGAAGGAATGGTTGAAGACAAAGGAAGTCTTAATGATGAGGTCAAAGCTAGAATCAGATGGGATGAAATCAACTCTTGCAGAGTTTCAGAGGTAATGTGTTATAGAAGACTGCCAAAGAAGCTGAAAAGAAAGGTGTACAAAATAGTGGTGTGACCAGTACTTTGGTATGGTACAGAAACCTTGGCAGTGATCAGACCTTTCAACCAATCGGGGACAAATTTCAACAGAATCAGGGACAAGTCATGAAAAAATCAAGGACAATCAGGGACACTTTTAAAATATTAGTGCTATTAACTTGAAACATTGACAGAATCAGAGCATATGAATTAATACACATTTTGTTAAGTAAAAGGAGTCTATAACTCTTAATTATTGTCATTATTCATTAAGTGTAATTCACCACCTTTCCTCCAAAAGTCACTAGTTTTAGGAGAGATTAAGAGGGACAGAAATAAAATTTGAGTTAAAATCAGGGACATCCCTGAAAATCAGGGACAGTTGAGAGGTATGGAGATGGCAAAGGGGATGAGGGAGCTAAAAGTGATGAAAATGAATTGCCTGAGACAGGTGTTAGGATGCAAACTGTGGGATAGACAAAGAAATAATTACATTAGAAAAGAAACCAAATTAGCTCCAGTTGCTGAAAAGGTCAAAGAGAACACATTACAGTGGTTTGGGCACATGTGCAGGAAAGCAGAAGATGATCTGGTTAAGAAAATCTAGGTGAGACAGGAAGAAGAGAAGAGGAAACTAGAATGTCCATCAAATAAATGAATGGACTGTGTGCAACAGTCAGGCATGACGCTCAAAGAAAGAAGGCAAAAGGCACTGACTCAAAAGAGGTGGCAATAATTTTCTTAATACCCCAACACCATGTTGAAATATGGGGAAAAAGTAAGTTTATGCATTGCCCACTGAAGTCCTAATGAGTACCCTACTACATCTCCATGGCATTCCATGACAATTTTTTTTGATAATCTCTACAACATACAAACAAAACATAAACATGTCTAATTAAGTGCTAAAATACATTCTTAGCCTATGTAATGAATCCAGGCATCACTGAAAATACAAACCAAACCCAGATTAAAGGAAAAGATTGACTGTGTTTTGTAACCTTTCCAAACTGCTTAGAAACCTTTTTTGACAGACATAAAGCCAATAATCTTAAATCACAACAGCATGTATGATTAGTTAAACTGAAATCATTCTAGAATGAAGTAAGCATTCTTAATCTTTGTAAAAACACTGCTAGCAGTCCCCCAATACTGTTTAATGCTTACAATTTCAACTCTCCAGCTTTGACTTCATTAAAAAAATTCAGTAACCTTCCCAACTTCTATCAAACCCTGTATTATATCCAACTAACCACATTTACCTCCCCTTACTCCCCCTTATACTCTACTGTCCAACATTTGTTAATGTCAATGACAAAACAGGCTGCATACTCACCTTTGGTGCTGAAAGCCCAGAAGGTTGTGGGTTCAATTTCCACTCCAGATGATTGGATTGTTAAGACTTCAATGCAACATTATAGGGATGCTGCATTCCTAGGTATGTCATCCTTCAGAAGAGATGTTAAATCAATGTCCCATCAGCTTGAGTTTGTGGTAGCTCGCCTGAATGTAAAATATTTCACAGCACCTATCAAAGAGTATGGGTCCTTTATTTATATACACAAATAACTCTTATTTACAAAATATCTACATATTTACAAATGTTTACAAGTGTATACACAGACACATACAAAATATAAATTTGTTTACACAATCACGTTAAGTATTCATCCTTGTTAGACCCCCACTGCTTTTTCCATAACCACCATTTGATTTTGCTTAATATTGCTGCTAAAATCCATTGACCATTAAACATGATTTAATTTATTCTTTCATTCCATATAACTCATATAACATAAAATAACTTTTAGATATTCTTTTAACATATTATTTATTTCTATTCTTATAACATCCATATTTATTTCCCATAACTTTTTTACTCTTTTACATTGCAAAAATATGTTCCACAGTTTCTTCTTGACAATGT
Organism: Protopterus annectens; assembly: GCF_019279795.1. Classification (NCBI taxonomy): domain Eukaryota; kingdom Metazoa; phylum Chordata; order Ceratodontiformes; family Protopteridae; genus Protopterus; species Protopterus annectens. The sequence goes on along the minus strand of NC_056732.1, from coordinate 701,186,303 downwards.
AAACATATTCTGTTACTTTTCTTCTCATATGGCATATTTCCTTTTACTGGCAGTTTATGTACCAGCCTCCACAAAAATCTTGACACTCTACTTTCTGATTATACCATTTCTTTCTTATTTTAAATTTTTCATCAGTTAGATTTCCCCATGGTTTTACATAGTAATGTTTTATCATTACAACTTATACCATACTTTTCTATGTCTTACTATATCATCAGTTTTTATTTTCCACAAAAATAGTTTTTCTTGATAATATTGTATTTCCTTTTTTATACACTTTTTTATTTTACTTTTTTTTTACTAAAGCCCAAAATGTATCACACTTATATTTATAGTTTTACTACTAATCTCCCATCTTCTTCATTTATCCACTTTAACACTTTGTAGAAATATAATGAGGCAGCGTATACCACTGGGTTAATTACCCCTAAACCTCATTCTTCTTTATTTACATATAAAACTCCTTGTTTTACTGGGTTTAATCTAGAGCCCAATATATAAAATGAAAAAAATATTTGCAATAATTCCTTTTCAAATATTGTTGGCAACATAAAAACACCTGATAAGTATGATATTTTCCATCATTACTGAATTTATCAAGTAAGCCTTTTTTCTAAATGATAATTTATATGTTCTTCAAAAAAGACAGGTTTGTTTTATTTCTTTTATTGTTTTTCCCCATTGAATTCTACTTATATCTTTATTCCAAAATTGTGTACCTAACACAAAAATTACATTAATTGCAAAAGATATACCCCAATCTAAACCTACATCACCTAAACCTTTACTTTTCTCTTTATTTAAAGCCATCCATCCCTATTACCTCCAGATACCCATTTGTGCAAATTATTACTTCTTTTATCCAAAGTTTTTTTTGCAATTCTTATAATGTCATATGCATATGTTAACAGAATTGGGATTCTTAACTCTTCAGGTGTTATATACCCTGCCTACTTCATTTTATAATTTATTTCACATACTATCACATTCATAATTAATGCAAAGTGTATACAACTCATTGGACATCCCTGTCTTACACCACTCTTCATATGTACCTCTTGGCTTAACCAGACATTTACAAGTACTTTTACTTTATTATTACTATACACTGAGATACATAATTTCCTAACTTTCTCATTTATATTATATTTTTCATTACTTCCCATAAGATTTCATGTCCAATATATATGCTATCTTCCATAATATTTTTTGTTTTAGTTTCAAATTTCTTTTCTAGTTTCATAAAGATCTTCTTCTTATTATTATTATTAATTTTTAGCTATTTCCAGTTTTTTAATTGTCTGTCTTCCTTGTTGCATATGAATTTAAGAATTCCATTACATAATTCTTTACACATAAAACCTTTGTTTAACAGTTCATTCAAAGTCTTAATTTTTTTTTGCCAATCCCTTAAAGTTTTACACATTTCATACCATATTCTATCTGGTCCTGCAGCTGAATCTATATTTACTTGTCCTACTACTTTATCTACGTAAAGAAATCTCCCTTTCCAGCTCCTTATTCTCTTATTTTCTGCTAACTTTTTGTTACTTTCCATATTTTTTTCAATACCTTCTTTTTTTCTTGAATTATTTCTTATATATATTGTACTACACTATTCATAATCTTTTCCTGAGTTCTTTCTATTTCTCATTTTACATTTTTTATTTCTCTCATGGTGCTACCATCTTCCTTTACTAATCTGCTTAAGTAATTTGATGCTTCTCTTTATACTTGTACAAATATCTTTGCTTATATAACAATTGTTGTATTTTTTCTTAATTCTTTCATATAATTTTTTTCTTTGCCAAAGTACTTTCTATCATTATGTTCTAAATCTTCCAATGCATTGTTATAGTTTCTTTTATATTTTATTGCCACTGTAAAACACATTTTATACTTTTCATTAAACACCACCCACCATTCAGACCAATTTTTATAAAATGTTCTATAATAATATCCTTTTTCCATAACTGTATTACTAATCTTTTCCCTTTTCCATTCCATACTTTCTGATTTATCGTTTTTATTATTTTGCCTATTTTTATATATTCTTTGTTTTCCTTTATCTATAGCCATGTTGCAAGATGATCAGAAATTCCTGTCTCAGCTACTTCCCCATTTCCTATAACTAAAACTTCTGATACTATAAATTAACCTATTTCAGTTCTATACATACCCCTTTTGTAACCCCATGATTTTTTGTCACAACATTTAGCTTACCACATCATATAACTTGTAACATTTTTCTTTTAACCATTTCCTTTCTTTTTATGCTTGCCTCTTAAATCACAGTTAAAATCTCCTGCTAATTATAATATTCATATTTCTCACTACATAGTCTAAAATCTGATCAAATAAGCTTTCCCTTTCTTTACAATTAGTATTAAGCATATATTGTTATAATTCTATATGCTTGTTCTTGTCATGTTAAATCTACAATGGCTTATCTTCCCATTTTTTATAAAGTTACATCTAATATCGTTACTGTTTCTCTACAGAATACAGCTATTCCAAAACATCTCTCATTTCCCAAATTCCAGATTATCTTTCCTCTCCATAGTTTCACTGTTTGTAATATTTCTTCATTCGTTAAAAATCTTGTGTCTTTTAATATAATTACATCTACATCACATGTATTACACCACTCCAAAATTCCTATTCTTCTTAATATATTCTTAATACTACATTAGATAAAAAACAGAAGGTACCCTTCATGTAATGAAATCAGCTGACTGGGGTCACTAATAGATAGGTGATCCAGGTCTGTAACAGTAAAACTAGGCAATACATTTCAATTCAAAAATGAAGAATAAGGTACTTGTGCGCGAAGTGGTTTGACACAAATAATATGTAAAGTAAATCCAAATGTAGCTGAATGTCCAAATGTTCTATTAGATTCGAGACAGGTCCAATATAAATCCAAGTTATTTATTATAATCCAACAAACAAGACAGGAATGAAGATAAGCGCTTTCACTAAAATTTAGCTTCCTCAGATCTTTACATTATCTGGTGTAGATCCAGCCTTTATATAATGTTGTCATTAATTACCAATTGAAATAATTACTGGCAATTAAGCAATTATATAGGAAAGGGAAGATAGTGCATTAAAAACATTTAAAAACTGCTGTATCATAAAAAATGTCATGAAAATCATTGTCATTTAATGAATATATGGTTATACGTCCAGGCTGCATAGGATGTATATATTTAAACAGCATCTTTAATAGTCGAAGCTGACTATTAACTAATATAACATGATGGAACGTATAACTATTTTCATTAGGAGCTCATGTTCCATGCAAAAGTTTCATACTTAAAGCTTAATGACGTTTCTGTGTAATAAAACCTTTTTAAAGTATTTTTAAATGGTTTAAATGGACGATGTACCTTTTAAAATATGATGGAATGCATTATTTTAATTGGAGGCTTATGCCATATGTAAAGGTACGTTTCATATTTTAAGGTCAAAGACGTCGATTTCTATGATATGTAAACCATGCTTTATGTTTTAAAGCTGATGACAATGATTTTCATGACATTTTTTATGATACAGCAGTTTTTAAATGTTTTTAATGCACTATCTTCCCTTTCCTATATAATTGCTTAATTGCCAGTAATTATTTCAATTGGTAATTAATGACAACATTATATAAAGGATGGATCTACACCAGATAATGTAAAAATCTGAGGAAGCTAAATTTTAGTGAAAGCGCTTATCTTCATTCCTGTCTTGTTTGTTGGATTATAATAAATAACTTGGATTTATATTGGACCTGTCTCGAATCTAATTGAACATTTGGACATTCAGCTACATTTGGATTTACTTTACATATTATTTGTGTCAAACCACTTCGCGCACAAGTACCTTATTCTTCATTTTTGATTTACTCTATTTTTCATGGTACAAGTGCGTTAATCCGTTGGGCTGTTAATTTTACGTTTATAATACATTTCAATTCCATTTATCTCAGATGGGAGCTAGGAATGTGACTGGTTCCAAGAAGAAACAAGCTGTAGCTCATCCTAATTAGGATGTTTTGTGGTTGTAGATTTCCCTTTTACAGAACAAGGTTCATCCTGATAAGGATGTTACAACCTGGGTGACAAAACCTATGTTGAGAAGTCCATCTCGTTAGGGATTCCAAATAAATATCATCTCAGTATGTGTGTCTAAATGAGGGAGAATATTTGATTTTAGTTTGTCCTTAAAAGGATGCATTATATTACTGTAGGTTTCCTTCTTGCAGTCAATTGTCCTGATAAGGACATTTGTGATCCACAAAATCTCTAGCATAAATAGGTAAAAGTACAAATAAAGCTGTCCTAAGAAAGACCCCTTTGTAGTAATATATGTTTTCCTGATAAGGACATTTGTGATCCACAAAATCTCTAGCAGACACAGATAAATGTACAAATAAAATTGTCCTAAGAAGGGCATCTTTGTAATAGTTGACGTTTTTAGTGGAGTGACTTTATCCTGAAAAGCAACATTGTTAGTACTTTGGTCCTTCATCCTTATAAGGACATAAATTTGTTATAAGAAAAAGATACTGGATGTTGTGGTACTTTCTGATTAAGTAAATCATCCCACAACCCTCTCAACTGGAAGTTTGCTATTATACATCCATCATTTGCTGACTTAGCTCCATCAAACAGGTTTCTTTGAAACATTTCCTCAGAATCCTGTACACATTCTCCAGTTTTGCTATTTGCTGTTGCCTTCATTTATTTGACCACTTCATCACCTCATTTTCTCAGTATCTGCCTCCCTGTTTCTTCAGGCCACCACTGTGCCTGGAATAGAAACAGGAAGTGCTCCTCAAAAATGGGTCCCACTCACAACAATGATGAGTAGGGGAGTTCTCTGATGATCTTGCTGAATATTCCCTAGTAGTACAATCACCACCTCATGTGTCCCTAAAAATAAGCCACCAGCCTAGTGGGACTAACTCAGTCAACAAATGATAAAATAAAATAAAATAAATAACTATTTCAGCAAATCAAAGTTAGAGACATTCATCCACTTTTTGACCAGATGTTCACTGATGCCCCCACATGCCATGATAATCTAAAAAACACTGTGTACTACTTCAAAAATCATCACCATCCTTCTGTTAAACACATGTCTAATGCTTGAAAAACTCTTCCCAAAAACAACCTATTATTCTTATGCTTCTCACTTCTGGTCCATTTCAAATGTACTTACTGTTGGGAAATATATGAGAAGATCATCTATATCCCACTCTCAAAATATATTAAGGATATAATGTCTTATTCCTAAAACTACAATGTTGTTGGACAGATCAAAATACTATATCTGTACTTTTGGACCCTTTCTGATGAGATATACTTCACAAAACCAGCATGCCACACAATCACAGCCCTTAAGGCAAAATAACATACCCAACACACTAGTAATAGGTGACTCTATAGTCAGGCACACTGACATCCCACTCACTAGGCTGAACAAGGAGAAGGTTACTGTAAGCTGTCTGTCGGGTGCCAGGATCCGCCACATAACACAAGCACTCAGGTCACTCCAGAACAAGTACAAATATGACTCTGTCATTGTCCATGTTGGTGTGAATGACCTGAGCCATACCTCCCTGGACTACATGAAAAGAGACATGGAGGAGCTCTCTGATCACATAGCCTAAGGTGGTATGACCCTGACCCTGAGTAGCAGCCTGCCCTCACCAAGAATGATACCACGGTATAGAGAAAAAAAATTATCAATTTCAACAATTGACTAAGCTTCTGGTGTCATTCAAAGGGAATCCAGTGTCTGTCAGCCTGGGATGACATGCTCAACAAGCCACACTGCTTCACTAGAGATGACTTGCACCTGTCACCGTTAGGCTTTCGAATACTGGCCAAGGCTTTTACCACCCCCATAGTGCCTTTTTTAGGCAAGACTCAAAAGACAAACCCACCAACGTAAATAGCACAATTAACAAAAAACTGAGGGTAATGCTACTCAATGCCAGAAGTCTAAACCTCAAAATGCATGCACTCGAGGAACTCCTCAGTATGGAGAAAATTGATATATGTGCAGTAACAGAAACCTGGTTTAAGACTCCAGAGGGCACCCCAGCACTACCAGGCTACAACAAATACCTTAAATTTCAGCCACAAAACCCGGACCAAAATACAAAAGCCAGGGGAGTATCCATATTCATCAAGGATACCCACACCTCCAGGTTAGTGGCACAGCACAATGTTTCAGAGATCATCCACGTGCAACTAACAATGGGCAAAAATGCTATTCAAATTATAGCTTGCTACAGATCTCCCACCATGTCCCAGGACCCCCACTCTGCATTCCTAGAAACACTGGGAAACATAAAGGTCCTACCAAGCACCCTGATATTGGGTGATTTTAATTACCCAAACATTAACTGGGAGAACTGCTCAAGTACAAACTCCCTTGCCCAACATTTCCTAGAATTTATAAACACAAATGCCCTGGATCAACTGGTCAACACCCTCACCAGAGGTGACAACATATTGGACCTGGTCATCACCAACATGGGCGACCGGTGTTCCACACCAGAGGTCAACCCCTCGCTGGTTAGATCCAACCATAAACTAATCAGCCTGGATATCTACATTCCGCCACCACCCCCAGTCAAAAAAACTACAGTGAAAAACTTTTCAAAAGCAAACTTCACATTACTTAAGACCGAGGTGGGAAGTTTCAAATCCCCCATGCTAAAGGATAACACTGTCCAAGCTGCAAAATCCTTTACTAATGCACTCTATGGGCACCTACAAGAATGCATGGATCATGCTAGCCCAAACAAAACCAAGACTCACTACTCCAAGAAAAGGAAACCAGTCTGGTGGACCCCTGCCATAAACAAGCTATACAATAGAAGGAGGAAACTAGTACAGAAAAGAGTAAAATCCCAAGAAGGGAAGACATCCCTGATGAGTATCAGCAAGAAACTACATTCCCTCATAAAATCATCCAAGGCTAGCTTCGAAATAAAAATTGCCATGGACACCAAAGATAACCACAGGGCATTCTTTAGCTATGTCAAGAATCAAAGTGGCAATTCTCAGATCTGCTCGGACTTAGTGCAGAATAGCACAAAATACACTGAACCGACTGATATAGCCAACATGCTGGCAGACAGGTTCAGTGCAAGCTTCACCCCCTCTCACCCCCAAAAGGACCCATAACTATACCAGAAGAATTTAGTGCCCCAAAATCACACTCAGGTTAAAATAGCCCTCTCCAAAGCCACAAACACAGCATCAATGGGACTGGACAGTGTCCCAGGCTGTGTCCTACATGAGCTCAAAGATGAACTAACCCCTCACCTAAACACACTGTTTAAACTCAGCCTCTCCACAGGTTATGTGCCCACAGATTGGCGCACAGCAATGATTATTCCACTCCACAAAGGTGGAGCCACAACAGACCCCAAGAACTATCGCCCTATAAGCCTGACTAGCTTGGTCTGCAAAGCTATGGAGCGCATCATTATGGATCTTATTAACAGAGACATTGGAAACCTCCAAACACTGGACCCTACCCAGTTCAGCTTTGTTAAGGGCAGATCATGCCTCCTAAACCTCGTGGACTTCTTTGAGACAGTTACCAAGTCTATACATGACGGAAAGGTGGTCCACACAGCCAATCTAGACCTTGCAAAGGCTTTCAATACCATTCCCCACTCAGGTATTATAGACAAGCTCACCAGCCTGAACATAAACCCCTATGTTATGAGATGGGTTGTCAACTGACTCACGGATAGAACCCACATGGTAAGAGTTGTGGGAGCTAGGTCTGATTCTAAACCCGTTACAAGTGGTGTTCTCCAGGGCTCAGTCCAAGGATCCCTCCTGTTCGGCATATACTTCTCAGAGGTACAGGCAAGCACAGGAGGACTATGGCTGACCAAGTTCGCAGATGGCTGCAAACTAGGGGCTATAACTGACTCTCAGGCTGACACAGACATACTCCAAAAGAGTCTCACTGAAACAGATACCTGGTGTCAAAACCATAGCCTCAAGCTAAATGCCGAAAAGTGCATAGTCACCCCCTTTGGAAAAAACAAAGTACCCACAAACTGCCACATAGGTGGTAGCCCTCTAAATATGGAAGATGTAATAAGGGATCTGGGGACCCAAGTAGATAGTAACCTCTCCTTTGATAATCACATTGCCAAAGTGGTTAGAAAATCCTTCTATGTGGCCCACCTAATCACAAAACTGTTTGCATCCAGATTGAAAGAGGTCATCGGGCCCCTCTATGCATCACTCATCAAACCCATCATAGAGTACAATGCCCCATTTGGCATGTACCTTACAAGACACCTGCAACAACAGGAAAGACCACAGAAGTAACTCACCATGAAGATCACTGGCCTCAAGCAGATGCCCTATGCAGCTTGACTGAAGAAACTCCAGCTGTACTCGGTTGCATACCGCCTACTCAGAGGTGATCTTTGCCGGACATACAAGGCCATGTCCAACCCAGAATTGATGGACATGCTCCACCTAAAGAAAAGCATATCCCCTTGAGCCATATGCTCCAGGGATCTAAACCTCACCACAACAATAAATAGGACGTGCTGGAGGGATAGATTCCTGTTCCCGAGACTTCAGATGCTCTGGAACAAGATTCCAATCTACATTAGGCAGAGCTCCTCACTAACCCTCTTCAAGAGAAACCTTGACCAGTGGATGGGAAACAGAAAGTTTACCCCAGGGATTACTTCAATGGCTCTGCTGGACAGAGGCACAGGGAACTAATCTAAGGGGGCGGCGAAAGCCAACGCATTCCAGCTAAGCTTATAAATGCCTTCAGGCAGATAGCCTAGTACCTACCTATGAACCTATGAACCTATATATCAATGTGGAATAAAGTAACCAAACTAGTACATATTTTCTTGATCTGACAATAACATTTTTATCTTGCTAACCACACCAGATTAATAGGCCATATGGCAGAAATAGGAATCAGTCCAAACACCACTCCCTAGTTCCAGAACTTTCTGATGAAGAGATTTTTCAAAATCAAGACTGGAGCTTATATTTCCTCACTCCGTCCTTCTCAAGTGTGTTCTTCATGGTTCAATCCTTGTTCACTTATTGTTGTCAATTTTCATTAACAAACTACCTAATGGCCTGCCCTAGCTCCCACTCATACATTGCTAAGTAGCTTAGAGGTTAAAACATTTTAAAAGAAATATGGCTACAGCAATTAGTATAATCAACATGGCCTTAGGTATGGTGTCACACTGGTGTTCCTGATAGGCAGTCAGACAAATAAATCACAATATTTTACTTTCTGTGGTTTACATTAATAAAGTATCTTGGGTAGTGATCAGAGCAATAATAGGTGGGGCATATTCTAAGAATGGAATCATATGCAGTGATTAATGGTTTAGCATCCATATTTAAAAGGAAAAAAGAGTATCTACATAAGAGCATATGATGTTTCTTAATTAAATAAGTGTTAGAGCCAGTTATAAAATTTAGGAGGAACTTCAGAACAATAACATGCACATTACTGTTCTCAGAGATGGTAGAAACATAGTAATAAAAATGCTACCCAGCTACCAAAACACCTTCTCAGTTAATTTTACATAATTCCTTTCAATTTTCATTCTTTGTTTCATTGTCATTTTAAATCTGTACTCTCCTGTACCTTTTCTCCATTCTTATATATTTTTTAAAGCTTTCTAGTCTTAGTTTCAGCATTTTGATTACTTTTGTTAGTGTTCTCATGTTCATATTTCTTATAATTGCCATACACCCTTCCCTGGTCCCTTTCAATTCCTAAGATTTTTTTTTTTATTTCTCTTGCTTTTTTCATTATATGATGCACTATATGTCCATTTATATTTTGATAAATGTAAAAAACCATGGTGCTAAAACCAGACTGGTTCCAAAATTACCTTTAATAGATAACAAACAATATAAACAATAAGTACTTGCCACATATGTTAAATGCAATAAAAATGGTAAAATGATAAGCGGTTTCATCCATTAAAGGTAATTTTGGAACTGGTCTGGTTTCAGCACCATGTTTTTTATGTTTACCAGTTTTTTTAAATCTGTAGTGTCCATTAAATAGTTTCCATTTGTTTACATATTCAGAGACCGATATCTGGTTCCATTCTTTTATATTTTCTTTGCATACTGCTTTTGCCAAGTTACAGTCCCAAAACATGTGTATTACTATATCGTATTGTTCCCAGCATCCCCAGTATTTATTTTCTTCTTCTTTGTTTTCTTACACAGATGAGATTAAGGTACCATACCAACAATTTAATAATCATATCTGCTCTTCATGAAATGGTTGCCAAAGCTATAGTTGTATTTGCTGCCTTTTCCATTTCAGTGTTTTCTTTTTCCATATTTCTAGGTGCTTCTATCCTTCCTTTAACATTAAAAACTTCTCTCTTTCCTCCTTCTCCACCAGGTGCTTGTATACCAGGCCTTATTTTCCTTTTGTATTCCATTTACGTCAGTTGTTTCCAGACAAGTGTCAAAATCATATTAAATATCATCCTGAAAAATATTCCTCCCAACTGTTTAGTTGCACCTCATCTCATAAGATTTTTGTTCTAAACACACTGTTGTGACAGTTTTCACCTGTACATATCCAAAGCTAAGAAAATTATACTATGTTTAAAGATTTTTTAAACTATAGATATGCTGACTCAAAGAATATCCGTATGTCAGCAGTTTTGGTTTACCATTAGTACCAGTTTCAACATACTGGTGTACTGCTCATGTGCCTCTTCAAAACTGTAAATAATGTAACTGACAAATTCATCCCCATTAGGCATAAATATAGTGAACTATTTGACAAACTGAAATGTTGGACAAAATAAATATATAAATACATAAATACATACATAAATAAAATAAAATGTTTAAACAAATACAAAGATGTTTAAAATACTTCAGACTTTGCCTAGCCTTAACTAGACGGCTGTCAATTTTATCCAAAAAATAATTCAATGAAACAGTGAAAGGAAACTAAAACTTGCAATATGGTTAGGTGATATTGACAAAATTCAACAATCACATCCAACAAATGTGGGAGGAGGAATAAGAATGTAGTCTGCTACAATAAAACTGGGCTAGTCCGATTTCCTGCAGTTATTACTAAAGCTTAGGGGAAAGAGTTCATACCTGTCAGAAGCCAAATATCCCCTTGAATACAGAGCAACATGAATCAAAATCTTTTTGTATAGAGAGTTAGAAATGCCTTTCACTTGGAGCTGCTCAAGTACAAAACACCAAACCAGAATGAAAAAATAAAATCTTACCAGCTAACTGTAACCAAGATCACATAAATCCACACTATTTCTCCTGAAAGCCAACAATCTTCATCTCCTCTGCCATTATATCTTCCAATCTCATTATTGTTGTTTTGTTTCTTTTCAGTTTGCAGTAATTTATAAGTTGGAATATACTTTTGTAATAAAAAAAACACCATGAAACATGCACTTTTGCATGCAATGTAAATGCAACTCTTGTGTAAATATGTTACATTCTTAACTTGTAATTTGCTTTTGTAATAATAATTAGTATGAATTGTATACATTTCTGTGTGTAGTATAAACATAATTGTTATGCAAACATATACAGTATGTGCAAAGATATTTTACTATTATGTTTTCCCCTTTTCCTGTTTCTGCATTATTTGATACTCCTTGCCTGAGTGATTTCTATCTTGCATGCTTAATATGCTTATTTTTATTGTAATTATAATTATAATGCATTTTCCTGTGGATCTTTTCTGTAATGTTAACATATTTTTTATATGTGGTGCTTTTTGTCGTGCGACTCCATTGAAAGCAAACTCTTTGCTTAGAAAACGAATCAACAAATGGAAGCAAATAAATTAATAATCAATAAAATAAATAAAGATTTGCATAATGGAAAAGAACGATTTGCATAATGGAAAATAAGACAATAGATAAACATGTGTATTGTTGTCCAACAATAGTGATTATATACTTTACAACTGCAAGGCACCAAGAGGTCTTATAAGATACTTTCATGTTTAACTATTGATTTCTGCAGGGATTGTAGAGCCCTTCCTCCTTTGTCATTAGGGCAGTTCGAAACATGTACTTAAAACACAATCATGGAAAGAGATGCAGAAATTATACTTTAGAATAATAGTTAAAAAATCTATCAATCAGAAATTGGTAAGATTGGTGAGAGGGATAATATAGATGAGGGAGTGGAAGAATAAAGAGTTTGATAAAGTGTAAGACTGTAATTTAACATTGGTTATGGGTAAACAATTGGACAACATGTTCAGTTTTCATCCCTTGAAAGAAAAATATGGGGTGAGTAAAGGAAATTGTTACTTTATTCAATTTTGTGCAGCAGAATTAGTAAGCTTGCAGAAAGGGAGGCATAACTAAAAAGTAGATTCAGAAAGGATTTAATGTGGGAAAAAGATGAAGAATTCTATAGATCTGGGAAAGTGGAAGCAAATAATTTACTTATGTGGCAAAAAGTGCAGGATGGGAAAGAAAAGCTGGACATTACTTTATGATGAGCAATTGAATAAGTGTATTTAGAGTAGATTAAGCCTCTTCAAAATGAGTTAGAAATCCATGATGAATTGCAATTCATAGCTGGATAGGCTAAAAGGGAAAAAGTGAGGGGTGGAAAACAGAAGGGATGATAAAATGCTGGGAAGGAAGTATGCCTAGATGGTTGAAGGGGTTATGAAAAGTCTACAAGGTAAAAATGGTCACAGACTGAATGAAAGATATATGAGAATAGTTAAGAGGTGCATAAAGAAAAGGAGAGAAATAATATTGACTTGATGGGACTTAAGAAATATGAGCCAAAATGCCTGCTGGTTACCCAGAGGTAATATGCAGTTAAGTAGCTTAGAAAAGAAGTTGTCCTAGTAGCAACTAAACTAAAGAGAAGAATGGAGGTCAAGATAAACTGGAATATAATCATTTTGAGGTTTTAAAATAACGAATGGTGGTAAACAAGAATGGAGGAAGGATATGGTAGGAGTGTAGAAGAGTTGACTCATGTACTTGATGTTAAAGAAAGATATATTAATTATGTAAGTAAGGTAATCTACATATGAAAAAGTTATTAGTGTATTTCTGCTGTGGTAAGGTACATTGATAACGCATATAGACTGCAAAATGCAAAGAGCAAAATGTAAAATGCAAAATGCAAAGTGAAATGTTAATGGGGATTGCCTGAGTAGTGTTTCCAGTTCATTTTTCTATCTCATCATTGCTGTTGTTTAGACTCTCACTGTATTTCCCAGAAACAACTGAAGTCAGTTTTAAGATGCTTTATATTCATAGACAGTTTATCTCTTTTTACAAGAATGCAGTGAATTTTAACATTTCAAGACAGTGTTTCACAGTAATGGTAATTAAATGAACCAATGATAAAAATTGACTATGTTCAGAAGAGCTATTAATTACATGATCCATATTTCACAGAGGTTTTTGCTAATTTAGGAAGGAAACATCTACACATTTAGTTATGCAGTAGTGGTGTGCAGTTCCAAGATAAGATTTTTTTTTTTTTAAATAAATGTTGTGGTCTCCCTTGGGACATCATTTTACATCCATTCCAGGAATACCAGCTTGTCTTCTACTCCCAGAATTTGCTCTGCTACTACTTATAGCTGTTTGTGGCTTCTAAGGGTGTCCCAAGGACTCAATCAGCTCTGCTTCTATCCTGTCATTTTTTTTTCTTTTTTAAATGTCTTATCCCTTCCTTAAATCCCCTACCTCCTTTCCTGCCCCACTTCCCACATTTGTCACTTAAGTATGGACAACCCCATCTTTAAAACATGAATCTTGTAAGTGAGTGTCAATGATAATTTCCCTCTGACCCAGGATAGCCATACCTATCCCTCCCTGCCACTTCATCAGATACCCACAGCACTAATCGAATCCAGGTCAATTGGGTGATAGTTAGGGCTTAAACCCACTATACCATCAAAGAGGCCCTCAAAGATAATATTGAGTTTATTATGCTAAGATAAAAACAAACAAATCAAACATGGGTGTCTGATTGATGAAAAAATTCATATACTTCCAGGGGATTCGAGAAGGGGAGGACATGGAGACTATTTATTTATTTATTTATTTATTTTATTTTACATTTGTTGACCGGGATAGTCCGACTGGATACATGTCCATTTTCAGGGGAGGCCCAGGGAGAAAAGCTCCAAGATAATAATACACATTGAACATTTAGTAAATGCTAGTTTCAAGCAGATTACAATCATAAACAATACCAGCATTTAGCACATATAGTACTTATTATAAAACACTTTACAAAACATAACATTATTTTCAAAGTTAAACATACATAACATTACATTCATGTTTAAGACACACTGAGCAGCAGTTATACAATTGACCCTTCCTGAAATGGAGTGGTAGAAAAAAGTTAGAAGTAGTTGAAGGTAAGGCACCTAAGAAGTAGAGAGGTCACTAGTCGGGGTTAGTGCAAGGACATAACCAATGAGTTTTGAAGTATTTCTTGAGTTTGTTTTTGAATTGAGTTAGTGAGGGTTCTAAGGTCAAGTCAGCCGGGAGTCTGTTCCCAATTTATCCAACAGAGTTGGCAAACAGAGAGTCCCCAGCTGAGTAGTTGGATTTGTATGTTTGAACTAGGAGTCTAGTGGATGATCACAGTGACCGGGTGCTGGTGTAGGGGCTGATAATATTTTTAGTGCAGGTGTATTTTCTGGTTGGTAAAGGACTTTATGTGCCACTATTAGCTGGCTGAACTGCAGTAGGCTTGGCAGTTCAAGCCATCCTAGGCGATTTAGGTTGTGACAGTGGTGTGTTAGTAGGCTATGCCAGTAGCAAATCTGGCAATGTGGTTATAGCAGGATGATAGTTTATTAAGATCTGTTTTGTTTAAGTTAGAGAATAGAGGTGAGGCATAGAGAAGAGTTGATAGCAGATGGGAATGGGCAATTGCAGTTCTAGCAAGCAGGGTAAGGAAAGGTTTGATTCTGTAAAGAGATTCAAGTTTTTTATTAATGGTTTTGATAGTTTTATTGATATGCGCATCAAACTTCAGGTTGTTATCAACTATGATACCCAGTAGTTTAGTTTGGGCTTCTAGGGAGATGATAGTGCCATTGTTAGCAGTTATGTTGAAGCCTGGCAGGGGGGTCCTGCATGTGAGGGAGAAGAGGAGCAACTTAGTTTTGTTGGGGTTTAGGATTAGATGTTGATTGGAGAGCCGTTTTTCCACTGTATTGAAGGTAATTTGGGTTAATGTGAATAAAGTAGCTGGTAAGGTGTCAGAACAAATCAAGGTGGAGTCATCCACATATTGAATGCAGGTAGCATCTGGGATGACTGGATGAAGGTCGTTGATAAAGATGGAGAAAAGAAGGGGTCCTAGTATCGAGTCCTGGGGGACTCCTAAGGTGATGGGTAGGCGAGATGATAGCTTGTCTTGCCTTAGGACTGCCTGTTGCCTGCCCTGCAGGTAGGATTGAAACCATTGGAGTGCATGGCTATTTAAGGAAAAGGCCTTCAAGGTATTTATAAGCATTTTGTGGTCAACCATGTCAAAAGATAGAGCTAGAAAGAGTGCTGAGGATAGTTTGTTATTATTGCGGTTGTGGTTAATGACGTTAGAGAAAGAGAGGAGGGCAGAAGTAGTACTGTGGTGTGGCCTAAAGCCATGCTGAAAGTTGCACAACAGCTTGTTCTGTGTGAGGTAGTGCATGAGCTGTATGTGTACACACTTCTCCATAATTTTAGCTAGAGGTGACAGAATAGCTATGGGTCTAAAGTTTGACGGTTCAGTGGAACTACCTCCTTTATGGAGAGGTATGACATGGAAGATTTTCCATATAGTGGGTACAGTAGCTTCAGACATAGCTCTGTTGATCAAGATAGAGATGGGGTAGGCTATGGTGTCAGCAGCCTTTTGCAGATAGTCTGCTGGGAGGAGGTCGGCAGTCAGGGTCTTGGGTCTTAGTTTCTTAAGTAGGGCATGAATACGTTGAGTAGGAACAGGATGGAAGGTAAAGTACTGGGTGTGGCTACATTAGAATTAGAGCCATAGGGAGAGAGTTGGCTGGCTAGAGACTGGATAGTCTCTGTGAAGAAGCTGTTGAAGTTATTAACAATGTCTACTGGGGATTATTGTTGGGAAGCTGAGGGGGGTAGTGTGGTGGTTTGGCCTGGGTGGAGTAGTTTCTTTATTCCTGACCAGCACTTTTGAGGTTTGTTTTGGTGTTTTTGCAGTAGATGGTAGTAGTGGTTCTTTTTGTCTAAGGTTATGGATTTTTTGGTGTCATTCCTTAGCTGTCTGAATCTTAGTTGATCAAGTGGAGCTTTTTTTTTTTTTTTTGGAAGGTGGCCCATGCTTTGTTTCTGAGTGAAATTTTGGTTTTGGTATCTTTAGAAAGCCATAGTGCAATATTAACTTTGGGTCTAATAGAGCAGCTGGGAGCATGGGAGTTAAGAATAGCAAGGAATTTGGTATTAAGGTATGCTACTGCTTCATCTAGGGGGAGACATTTTAGTACTGACCAGTTGCATGCCTTAAGTTCATTTTGAAACTAGGTGAGGATAAAATTCTTGTTGTTTCTTAATGTTCTATAGGTGGGTTGGTAGGAGCAGTCTACTTTGAGCTTGATTACATAGGTGCGACAGTGGTCACTTAGGTCATCAGGCAAAGTGCCTGATTTATAAGATTGAAGATGGGTATTGACGAGTATTCAGTCTAGGGTACTTTCCTTGTTATTGGGTTTTCCTGTCCTGGTGGGGGAGGTTATGATTTGAGTAAATCCACAGAGGTTTAGGTGAGTTGTGGGGATTTCACAAGAGCAAGTGTTCCAGTCAATGTTGAAATCCAACTAAGATAGTTATGCTGAAGAAAAAAAGCCCAACGTCAAGAAACTTCTTTATTAAAACAACAAAGCTTTTGGGTCTACACCCTTTCTCAATGTGAATATAAAACACATGTATTACCTCAGTTTAAATAAGAGCAAATCACATCATGTGAATGCAGCCAGCTTATCACGAGTGCCATTTAAAACAACAGTCACCTATAACATATAAAAAACTTTATATATATATATATATATATATATATATATATATATATATATATATATGTGTGTGTGTGTATATATATATATGTGTGTGTATATATATATATATATATATATATATATATATATATATATATATATATATATATATCATACAAACATCCACGTTTACTTTGTTGCAACTTAACCAGCACAGGTTTAATGGTCACAGCAGTATTAAGGCCAGGTTTAATATCAGCTCCTAGTCTCAATATCCAACTATATTCCTTGTTCTCTAGAAACTTATTTATATCATCCCCCCAATGTCTTTATCCACCATTTCTATAACCCTAAACTTAAAGATGCGGTCAGTGTTCGTACACATTATATGTCTACCCAATGCATTCCTATCATTCACTCTTCTGATGTCTGATTTGTGCTCTATGATACATTCTTTACGTTTCCCTGTGGTCTTGCCTATGTAAAAAGATGGGCATTGACCACAGGTTGCCAGGTAGACCACATTCAGACTATTACAGTTTGTTGTTACTTTAAATATATACTTTTTGGCTGTCCCCCTTCCCAAAAATATCACTACAACAAGTGCATCCCATGCAACTAAAAGTACCTACTCTCATTTCTTGATGTCTTTTGTATAGGGATCTGTAATCCTTATAACATAATTTACTTTTTAAATTTCTCATATTTTTTTCTTCAGCATATTGGAGTTTTATTCCAGTTTTACAGCAATTACCTTGTTCTGCCTCGACTAAGATAGTTATCCCATGGATCCAGACCAGTACAGGCAATTTCTCTATTACAAATAATTAAAACATTGTCATGGTTAGGTTAGTGTTATGTTAGTGTTAGTTAGGTTAATGGTTAGGGATGAAAAGTATCAATTCTCATATGAAAATGCATGTTGATCAGAATCATTGAGTAAGGGTGCAGTGTTAAGGACTGATGTAGTTTTACCCCTTATTAAGAAACAGGGTATGCGATATTCTCTTTAAAATGCAATTTATGGTGGCTTTTAGTGGGAGCAGACAAACTACTAGCATATCCAGTGATTTCATTAAACATCTATGAAGTATGTGACCAAAAGTGGCATCTTTCTTAAGAGTCCATAAAGAAATAACCTTTCCAGACACTTAAATATGTTTAAGTATGAGGACTAGTAAAACCAGGAACAATATTTTTGTTTATTATGAAGGCACTAAAAATCATAGCTCAGTAACAACAGCTTTGCACAGCTCAGATGTTCATACATTCTATATAGTCCAGCAAACTTAAAAGAGAATTTCTATCTTTTTTCAGTCGGTAAATTTGCAAAACTATTTTTCAAAGCAAACATGGTAGGCCATTAGGCATATATATATATATATATATATATATATATATATATATATATATATATATATATATATATATATATATATATATATATATATATATATATATATATATGCCTATTTTCCAAAGTATCAGTTTAGTAATGCATCCTTCTTAGCTAAAAGATTATCTGAAAGTGGTTATGTCTGTCCCATGCATTTTTAAATTTTATCATATTTTTTATGTTTTTATGCTGAAAACCCTTCAAGAAAATCATTTCTTTTGCCCTTGCTATAAATAAAATCAATATGCCTTCCTGAAACTTTAAACGTTGTATCTTTCTTGCTCTTATTTATTTTTCTCTGAAATAGGGTTGCCACTTGGACTGAATGGATTTTGCAAAAGCACTTAATTGAGTTTATTTATCATCTCTGTTTTTTTCTTGAGATTATACATAGTAAAGTATAGACAGTAAATTCTTCTGACATAGTGAAGAATATCTAACCAAGAAAGTGACTGCCAGAATATCTGGTATGTAGAAGGCCTACTTTAGTATGTATTCTGATCTTGATCTTGTAATATTACTTAGTGTGATTGCATGTCTATGGTAACGTCCTCACAGTCTCATCTGATGTGCAGCAGATATCAACATGCCTTAACTGTTTTCAGCCAGATAAATGTGATAACACGCCTGAAAGAAGAAACTATTTTTATCCTGACTATTTCAGTAACTCTAAAGGAATTGATTTATATCGTTCTGCGTCTTTAAACTTCTACATCTGTACTGGTGTAGTTTTTTTCCTCTGTGTCACCGTATGGTAAATATCATATGCAACTATTTTATGCACATACCTTCAGTGTTTCTATTTTTTCTGGGATGGTAGGATGGCTTCCTGTTCTGCGAATCCAATTTACTGGAGTTTTGTGTGGCAGTAAAACAGAAGCAGCCTTCACATTAGTTTCCACATAAAGGGAATGCAGAATGCACAGGGGTTGAACACTAGATTAACCAACACCATGTAACTAAACCTTAAAATTAAAAATTAAAAAAGAAAAAACAGTAAAGCTGTCCCAGACTGAAAATCCTTTCTCTGTGTACCTTTCTACCTCTTGCTAAATATGTAATGGACTCTGTTGACCACAACATGGTGTCTGCATGTCAACAAGGATCTAAGCCTTCCTGCAGAGTAATCATTGAGGGAGGGTCATGGTATGGCTAATAGAGGGCATGCTTTGAAGAGATCTTCATTAAGAAGAAAAGGGAGAATGCAAACTTAAATGACAAAAAGATGGCAAAAGTAAGGAACCTGTATTTTGAGAATAGATAGGCTACTTTGATTTTGTCAGTTTGCCCATGATCTTTAAGTATCCATCTTGCTAAAACGTATGAGGTCCTTGTCTCAAACTCTTTTGTGCTTTTGTTGACCATCTCTTGTTCTTTCATTGCAATTTCTCTATCAGTGCAGTTAAAAAATACTTACAGGTTGGTGTCATACGTCATTCTTTTCTGTTTTATCCATTTTCTAATTCTAATCACAGTATATTACTCTAACAACTGGATAACTCACTGCAGTGGCCCTTATAATCATCCATTGAGTGCTGCGGTAGATAAGACTGTCAGTCTGCTGAATGTTCTCTACAGCTACACTGATTTTCATTAGCAGATGATTGACTGAAGCTGGGGATTCAGTCACAACAATTTGTTTTCCTTATTCAAACCTGTTACTTCAACCCCCCCCCCAAAAAAAAACACAGCCAAACAAAAACTGTGCATTATAGCAGGTGAGGCATTACTTAAGGCATTGTTCAAACATGATGTCACAGTACTCGGGGAAATTCTGTCTTGCTAGTGGTCTGTTTGAGCCTGAACAATTTGGTTGTATTTAATTCATTGTGATGCACAGTGTGCAGTACCTGCCCCCCATGCTTTCAAGTGTTATTTATGAAGATTTTACAACTACACATTTTACTATGTGTGTGGACTCTCCATTGATGTTTAAAGGTACTATTTTCACAACAGGTCCATTTCCAAAAGACTCGCACAAAGTTTAAGTGAACACTTACACTGAGAGCAGATCTTTTGGAAACTGGACCCCGTAGTAAGCCTGTTTTATAGACTGGCCTCACACAAAAATAAGTCACTTACACTGAGAGCAAGACTTTTGGAATCTGGCCACTTGTGTTTGGGTTTCGCATTTTAATACTGACAGTGTAGTGCATCATATTGAGTACTGTACTCCTGACTGTGTCATCCTTTTAATGAGATGATAAACTGAGGCCCTATCTACATAATTTCATAGTAGCTGAGGTGGAGATAAAAGATCTCACAGCATTTATCAAAAAAAGAGTAGTGGGTGCGAAGCCTAGATGGCCAAATGAGAGCAGTGAATTTTGAAGGCTCCATAAACTAGTATAATAATATAGGAACATTTTATTATTTTTCAAGTTTAAAACTCCAGAAATCGATAGATAAACTACTAAACTACATAAATATCAATTTTGTTGGAGATACACAAAAATGTTCCTGTCAAGTAACTTGGGGATATATTGAGTCATTGAATATGAACTAAAAACTAAGGGCACTCATAAAATCGTCAAAGGCCAGCTTCGAGAGAAAAATTGCACAGGACACTAAAGATAATCACAAGGCTCTCTTTAGTTATGTTAGGAACCTGGGTGGGAATTCACAGATATGCTCAGAATTAGTCCAAAATGACAAAAAATACACTGATCCCACAGACATTGCCAACAAACTAGCTGACAGGTTCAGCGCAAACTTCTCCCCCCCCTCCCCATCAAAAGGGCAAATATCTATCCCAGCAGAGTGCTGCCCCCCCGACATCTCAGATGCTCAGGTGGGAGCCGCCCTCTCCAAAGCAAAAAACACAGCAGCAATGGGACCAGACGGTGTCCCAGGCTGCGTCCTACATGAACTCCAAGAAGAGCTAAACCCAAACATAAAACTACTGTTCAATCTCAGCCTTACTACAGGATATGTACCCAAAGAGTGGCGTACAGCAACAGTGGTCCCTCTCCACAAAGGTGGTGCCTCAACGGACCCTGGAAACTATCGCCCCATAAGCCTGACTAGCTTGGTCTGCAAAGCTATGGAAAGGATCATTATGGACCTCATAAATAAAGATATTGGGGACCTACAGACACTGGATCCTACCCAGTTTGGCTTTGTTAAGGGCAGATCCTGCCTCTTAAACCTGGTTGACTTCTTTGAAATAGTCACCAAGGCCATTGACGAAGGGAAGGTGGTCCACACAGCCTATCTGGACCTCGCAAAAGCCTTCGATACAATACCCCACTCGGGCATTATAGATAAGCTCACCAGCTTAAATATAAACCCCTATGTCACTAGATGGGTTGCAAACTGGCTCAAGGACAGAACCCACATGGTTAGAATTGCTGGAGCCATGTCAGACTCCAAACCAGTTACAAGTGGTGTCCCACAAGGCTCAGTCCTGGGACCTCTCTTGTTTGGTATATATTTCTCGGAGGTACAGGCCAATACGGAAGGACTGTGGCTGACCAAGTTCGCAGATGACTGCAAACTGGGTGCCATAATCGACTCTCCAGCCGACACAAGCATCCTCCAAAAGGGCCTCATAGAAACAGACAACTGGTGCCAGAGCCATGGCCTCAAGCTAAATGCCAAAAGAGTATAGTCATCCCTTTGGCAAAAACAAAGTGCCCACAAATTACCACATAGGTGGTAATCCATTAAGTACAGAAGAAGTCATTAGGGACCTGGGGACCCAAGTTGATAGCAATCTCTCATTTGACAACCACGTGGCCAAAGTGGTTAGAAAAACATTTTATATAGCCCACCTAATCATGAAGGGATTCACATCTAGATTAGGGAGGTCATTGTGCCTCTTTACTCATCCCTCATCAGGCCCATAATCGAGTACAATGCCCTTTTGGGATGTACCTTACCAAACACCTGCAGCAACTGGAAAGACCCAAAAGAACCTCACCAAGAGGATCAAAGGGCTCAAACAGATGCCATATGCTGCCCAGTTAAAGAAACTCCAGCTCTACTCAGTGGCATACCGACTGCTCAGAGGTGACCTGTGCCTGACGTATAAGGCCATGTCCAACCCGGAATTAAGGGACATGCTGCACCTCAAAAAATCCAAATCCCATCGAGCTACAGCTCGAGAGACTTGAACCTCAGCACTGAAATAAATAGGACATGCTGGAGGGACAGATTCATAACCCAGAGGCTCCCTTCACTATGGAATAAAATCCCAGTCCAGGTTAGGCAGAGTCCCTCATTGACTCTCTTCAAGAGGAATCTTGATGAGTGGATGGGAGATCATAGGTTTACCCCGGGTATCACTTCTGTGTCACTGTTAGACAGAGGCACAGTATACTAACCTCGAAAAAGGGCATAGCAAAATTAATTTAAAATGGGTGGCGAAAGCCAAACATACTCTGGCTAGGCTTATAAATGCCCTAGGGCAGATAGCCTAGTATGAACCTATGAACCTATGAACCTATGAACAACTCAAGGAATTCTCATCCAGATGATGCTTTGGAAAAAGAACTGCAATTACTGACATCTACCTTACAGGAACTATCTTTGAAGATGGATAGCTTTAAAAATAACTTAGAAAACCTCAAATTAAATTCACAAAAACAGACTGATACTCTTAAGGAACTATTACAGCAACACCATACAAGAATAACAAATATAGAGACTTCTCTAAATGACATTGAAGGGACAATCAAAGAGGAAGAATTCCAAAAAGAATTTCTGCTTAAACAGAATACTTGGCCGCTTAACAAAATAGATTACGTAGAAAACAGGGAAAGGAGAAACAACATAAGGATCTTTGGTCTGCCTGAAAACACTGAAATAGAATACATTATTTCATTCTTAACAACCGGGATTCCTGAATTTTTAGACTTGTAAGAGGGACTTTCATTTGGAGTTGAATGGGCGCATAGAGCTCGGAGGAAACCTGCTTCTAACTCAAGAAGGTTGGGAGGGTGGCCTAATCGTTAAGGTGTTTGCCTTGCAAGCACAAGGTGCAGGGTTTGAGTCTCACAAGCAATAATTGGCTAGGCTTAAAATGGCTCACAAGGGCAGTTAGCTTAGTACGAACCTATGAACAAGTTATACAATTTCTTTCATTTCTGGACAAGGAACTAATGTTAAAATCTGCTTGGAGAAATTTACTCTTAAAATACAATCAAAGCCTGATAAGGTTTGACAATGATTATTCTTCCAGAATACTAAAACAAAGGAAAAAAGTCTGGCCAATAATAAAACTGTTGAAACAAAACAACATTAAAGCACAGCTGGCTTTTCCAGACAAAATAAAAATACTTTTTACCAATGAAATGAGAGCCTTTAATGACTTAGAAGAAGCTACTATTTTCATCAAAAACAACAACATAATATCTATCCCAGAAGAAATGGAATGGATGGCCCCTACTCTTAAAAGAATAAAAGAAACAAATCCTTGGATTGATGCTTGAAAGAAGAAACAAAAAACTGATTCCAAGATAGCTGTCCCAAAAAAATAACTCTTACAATTACATCTCTTAAAGTATCAACTGATATGCTACATCACGTGTCATCTGTTTTTATTTTAAAAAAGGAGGGTTTCTTAAACAACTGAGAAACAGTAATGATTTATTCAGAATGTTCATAGAGTCCAGTAATTCTTCACAAAGGTAGGTTAAGATGGGTTACTATTTATATTATATATAACCCAAACAAAGCAACACATAATACAAATCTAGAAGTTTCTGTTCCCCTACTTGACCTCAGTGAATACTTATCTTGTTCATTTTCAATGTTTTTGCTTATAATTTAAGTAATTAATTAACTAATTCAACAAGGTACCATTCATAAGAGTTTAGACTCAAATGTAACAAATTAACATCATATATTATAGCAGTAACAGTAGAGTGTTTTGAAAAAAAATGCTGTCATGGAGACTAATGCCTTCTTCAGTTAAAGTATGATTTAGAAATGCCATGTATATCCTGGTTGAATAACAGTAGCAAGCCCTTAGTACAAATGTCATCATTATTCTTCTAAATATAGTTAATATAAATTATGGCAGGTATCACAGCTACGAGTGCTGTTTGATTAATCCTGATATAGTGTGCGTGGATGCAGCTGTGTCTGGCAGCTAGTACAAATGTCATTATTATTCTGTCTAAACATAGTTAATATCAATTATACAATGACCCCCCCATTAATATTCCAAAACGTGCACGCTGATTGGTCAGTGTGCACGTTGTAAATCAGACTTATACTATACCACAGGGTTCAGTCCTGGGTCCTCTCCTGTTTGGTGTCTACTTCTCTGAAGTGCAAGCTAACACAGAAGGTCTTTGGCTAACAAAGTTTGCAGATGACTGCAAACTAGGAGCCATAATCAAAACTCCTAACGATGTTGACAAACTACAAAAGGGCCTCACTGAGACAGATACCTGGTGTCAAAGTCATGGCCTGAAGCTCAATGCCAAAAAGTGTATTTTCATCCCCTTTGATAAAAACTCTGTACCTATGAACTACCACATAGCTGGTAGTCTACTTAATGCCGAAAATGTGATAAGAGACCTTGGGGCACAGGTTCATAGGTTCATAGGTTCATACTAGGCTATCTGACCTAGGGCATTTGTAAGCCTAGTCAGAGTGTGTTTGGCTTTCGCCACACATTTAAATTAATTTTACTATGCCCTTTTTCGAGGTTAGTTTACTGTGCCTCTCTCTAACAGTGACACAGAAGTGATACCCAGGGTAAACTTATGATCTCCCATCTACTCATCAAGATTCCTCTTGAAGAGAGTAAATGAGGGACTCTGCCTAACCTGGACTGGGATTTTATTCCAGAGTGAAGGGAGGCTCTGGGTTATGAATCTGTCCCTCCAGCATGTTCGATTTATTTCTGTGCTGAGGTTCAAGTCCCTCAAGCGCGTAGCTCGATGGGATTTAGATTTTCTGAGGTGCAGCATGTCCATTAATTCCGGGTTGGACATGGCTTTATACGTCAGGCACAGATCGCCTCTAAGTACGCGGTATGCAACCGAGTAGAGCTGGAGTTTCTTTAACCGGGCAGCATATGGCATCTGTTTGAGCCCTTTGATCCTCTTGGTGAGGTTCTTTTGGGGTCTTTCCAGTTGCTGCAGGTGTTTGGTAAGGTACATCCCAAAAGGGGTATTGTACTCGATTATGGGCCTGATGAGGGATTAGTAAAGAGGCACGATGACCTCCCCTAATCTAGATGTGAATCCCTTCATGATTAGGTGGGCTATATAAAATGTTTTTCTAACCACTTTGGCCACGTGGTTGTCAAATGAGAGATTGCTATCAACTTGGGTCCCCAGGTCCCTAATTACTTATTCTGTACTTAATGGATTACCACCTATGTGGTAATTTGTGGGCAC
Organism: Protopterus annectens; assembly: GCF_019279795.1. Classification (NCBI taxonomy): domain Eukaryota; kingdom Metazoa; phylum Chordata; order Ceratodontiformes; family Protopteridae; genus Protopterus; species Protopterus annectens. Next base: position 701,160,506 of record NC_056732.1, on the reverse strand, counting down.
TTTGTTTTTGCCAAAGGGGATGACTATACACTTTTTGGCATTTAGCTTGAGGCCATGGCTCTGGCACCAGTTGTCTGTTTCTATGAGGCCCTTTTGGAGGATGCTTGTGTCAGCTGGAGAGTCAATTATGGCACCCAGTTTGCAGTCATCTGCGAACTTGGTCAGCCACAGTCCTTCCGTATTGGCCTGTACCTCCGAGAAATATATACCAAACAAGAGAGGTCCCAGGACTGAGCCTTGTGGGACGCCACTTGTAACTGGTTTGGAGTCTGACATGGCTCCAGCAATTCTAACCATGTGGGTTCTGTCCTTGACCCAGTTTGCAACCCATCTAGTGACACAGGGGTTTATATTTTAGCTGGTGAGCTTATCTATAATGCTCGAGTGGGGTATTGTATCGAAGGCTTTTGCGAGGTCCAGGTAGGCTGTGTGGACCACCTTCCCTTCATCAATGGCATTGGTGACTGTTTCAAAGAAGTTGACCAGGTTTAAGAGGCAGGATATGCCTTTAACAAAGCTGAACTGGGTAGGATCCAGTGTCTGTAGGTCCCCAATATCTTTATTTATGAGGTCCATGATGATCCTTTCCATAGCTTTGCAGACCAAGCTAGTCAGGCTTATGGGGCGATAGTTTCCAAGGTCCGTTAAGGCACCACCTTTGTGGAGAAGGACCTGGTCGATTTCTTTGAAACAGTCACGAAGGCCATTGACGAGGGGAAGGTGGTCCACACAGCCTACCTGGACCTCGCAAAAGCCTTTGATATAATACCCCACTCGGGCATCATAGATAAGCTATCCAGCTTAAATATAAACCCCTATGCCACTACATGGGTTGCAAACTGGCTCAAGGACAGAACCCACATGGTTAGAGTTGCTGGAGCCATGTCAGACTCCAAACCTATACAAGTGGCGTCCCACAAGGCTCAGTCCTGGGACCTCTCTTGTTCGGTATATATTTCTCGGGATGGCTCAAACTGTGATTTGGGATATTTTGGCAGAGACTATTTTGTTTATACATCTGATGAATGAGAGGTGGGAAGGATTGAAGAATGTGTTATCTCTTGTGACGGCTTGTTGGGAGGTTTGTTTTTTTTTTTTTTTTTTTGTTTGTTTTTTTTTATCTCTTTGCTCTCCATTCTTTTCCTGTTTGCTGCCAATTTCGAATTGAAGTTGTAGTGAAGTGAAGATCACGAGCCTCTGGTATGCAGTACACAGGTAAACTAACAGAAACAGAAGCTCCCAAGTTGCTATGAGAACGGAGACAGAGTGACGATAATCCTTAATGGCTCTGAGGAGCCTCTGAGATGATTCTTGGCAATGTTTTTGGTTTAAAAAAAAAATATATATATATATATATATATATATATATATATATATATATATATATATTCCCTTCATATGACAGAAACTACAAAAGCCTGAAAACTTCTTTGTCTTTCGGCTTTTCCCGGTTAGGGGTCACCACAGCGGAGCACCACTCCGCTCATGATTGGCAGTTGAGTTTTACAATGTCGAGTTGCCTGCCCGGTGCCCAACCTTTCACAGAAAGCACACACACACACACACACACACACACACACACACACACACACACACACACACACACACACACACACACACACACACACACTAATGCCTAGGGCCAATTTGGAGTGTCCAATCCACCTACAGCATGTCTTTGGGATGTGGGAGGAAACCGGAGCACCTGGAGGAAACCCACACAACCACAGGGAGGACATGCAGACTCTGCACAGAAGGCACCCCAGCCGAAGATTGAACCGGAGAACCTCTTGCTGTGAGGCAGCAATGCTAACCACTGCACTACTGTGGCTGCCTTTCAAAAGCCTGAAAACAAAAGCCTGAAAAGTCAAAAGCCTGAAACTCAAAAGCCTGAAAACACAAAATATACATATACTGACTTTAAACAACAGAAACCATATTAATCTCCACTAAGTATAAGCAGGGGGGCTCCCCCATGTGGAGGGCTGCACCCCCCACGCCCTACTACTTAAGTATACCAACTCTGAGATTGCACTTAGTATATTGAAGTGCAATCCTGGAGTTGATATATTAAAGCAGCAGGGGGTGTGGGGGGCACAGGCCCTCACATGGGGGTACAGGGTGGCTTGCCCCCTGCTTATACCTAGTGAAAATTATTATGGTTTCTGTTGTTTAAAGTCAGTATATGTATTTTTTGTGTTTTCAGGCTTTTGAGTTTCAGGCTTTTGACTTTTCATGCTTTTGTTTTCAGGCTTATGAGTTTCAGGCTTATATTAATTCAGTCATATGAAGGGGAATTATATATATATATATATATATATATATATATATATATATATATATATACACATACATACATACAATAAAAGGGCTGTCTTAAACCACATGTACACATATTGATGGTCTCCCAACACTTCATTTAGCTGATTAAGTTGATTTGTGATAAAAAAATAATAATAAGCACAATTTTATATTTAAAATGTATTTTGGTCCAAACACATTAAGAACTGACATAAGAGTAGAAGTCTGAGTTATTGTGAAAGACTAAGAGCACTTGGTCTTGTGCAGAACCCTTTGCAGTGGTCTGGGAGGTGAGCTTGCTCAGATGTGTTCGGCATATGGGGATAGCTGATTCTAGGGGTGTTTGGGGTTGCTGGGAAGTAACAATTTTATAGAAAACAAAAGTGATTAACCCAGAAATCATTTATAAGTATGAAGATAAAGAAGGCCTTATTATGGCATTAGTAATAGTTAAATATAATAACAGAATATGGACCCTAGCCAATCTATACTGGTTCCATTGCATTGCAACAGGAACTGTTAAAAAACAATTGGATTTCATTTCCAATAATTATAAAGGCAACTTAATATTAGGAGGAGATTTTAACTGTATATTTGATATTTCTGAAACTACAAATGAAAGACTGCTGCGTACATCTGCTGTATCAAAAGCTTTAAACAAGTGGGTAGACTCATTTCAGCTTGCAGATACTTTCATATTTAAAGAAGATAAATCTTTGTTGTTTTCCCATCAAGATCACAGATTTGTAACCCAAACTAGAATAGATAAAATATTTGCTGCCCATGACTTACACTCTAAAATCATTAATTTCTCAATCACTCCCTGCCCTTTTTCAGACCGCAATTCATTGATACTAAAATCTTTAACTCCAGAATTCCAGCATCTATAACTAAAATTAAAGAGTTCAAACCCTGGTTACTATCTGACTTACAATTCTTCTTAGATATTAATTACACCACAGAGATAAATAAAATAATGATATTAAAAGCTTACATATATGGTAATACACTAGCGTGGTATAAATAAAATCAGAGAATGGGATTCTGAATTATTAGATCTACAATCCAAACTTTTCTCTGTGAAAGCTGAAAAAATCAAAATCATTTGGAGATGAAAAAGAAAGTAGAAGTATTAAACAATAAATACAATGAAATTCTAACACATAAAACTAGTTTAGCTTTAGAAAAACTAAAAATTAATACTGTGGCCATGTCTCCCAAATATCTACATAATTTATCCACAAGAATCAAAATACATTCAAAAGCTAATAACATTAAAAGTATCTTCCATGAAAAAAAGGGAAAAATGTCTTGGATATAGGTGGCATTCTTGATGCCTATAGAAATCACTATATGGAACATTTCTAAAAAGAAAATATACACATTGGTCAATTAAATCTAGATGAGAAATGTTCTAATATAAAAAAAAACAGAAAAATTAAAACTAGATCTGCAAGCACCCATATCGCACAAAGAAATTACAGCTACAATAAAAGAGGTTAAAATAATAAACCTCCAGGTATAGATGTCATAATTATTGAAATATATAAACTTTTTTCCTTCAAAGATGCTATCCCTCTTTCATAAAACTCTATTAGAAATTCAGTCACAAGCTTTAATGCCACCCTCTTGGAGATATCCCTTAATCACACCAATCTTAAAGGAAAACAAATCCCCAAACCTCTGTACCTCATATAGATCTATATCATTATTAAATAATGACTATAAGATATTTATGACAATATTAACTAACAGAATGAAAATACCACTATCCAAAACAATAAATAATGATGTATATATCATAGACATACACATGACAAATATTAAAAGGATAATTTCTCTTATAGATTATGTTAATAAAGAAAATAAAGAAACACTTATAATTGGCTTAGATATAGAGAAAGCATTTGATTCCCTAAATTGGGACTATTTATTCAAAATCCTAATGCTATTTGAATTTCCTGCATCCTTTGTTCATCTCCTAAAGAATATATATATACAAATAATTTACCGTATGTCAAGTTAGGTCCTTTTACCTCTGAATCTATACATATAACAAAAGGCACTAAACAAGGATGTCCCATGTCACCGATTCTATTTGCTCTGGCTATTGAAATACTGGCAGATTTAATTTGTAACAAAATAAAAATCAAAGGAATAGATGTTTATGAACAATACAATTCTAAAGTAATGCTATTTGCTGATGACATATTACTAACATTGTCTAATATAAAAGGGACATTAGAAGAATTAGATATATTAATTGACAAATTTCACATGACTTCAGGACTCCATTTCAATAAGTCAAAATCAAAGTTTTTATTTTTAAATAAAAAAAAAAAAAGAACTGCAGACTAAGGGGGATCATAGCATAAGGAAACAAGAATCTACCTTAAATATCAAGGAATTGAGTTATGCAAGGATAATAATGAATGTCTAAAAAAAACTACAATAATATCATCAATGCAATTAAAATCTCTGTGGAAAAATGGAACAAAATAACAGCATTTAAAGATAGACTACGGTTAATAAAAATGGTTTTACGGCCCTAGATCCTATATATAGCATTGGCAATACAACTGTTACCAGAAAGGAATATACTTAAAGAAATAAATTCATACCTAATAAAATGTTTATGGTTTCCCAAAAGAAATAGAATAGCTTTAATACATCATATCAGACCATAGAAACAAGAAGGATTAAACTTTCAGGATATAGAAACATATATAAAAGCATCAATATCTAAAACAATCTCAGATTCGATAAGTCCAAATTACTCTGCAAATTGGAAAGAATTCGTAAGCTGTAATATCACTAAATTAATTTGATTTACAAAAAAAATTTCAAATAACAGATGAAAACAATTTGCCATGGCACATATGTATTAGTATGCAATATAATATGACTAAACCCATTAAAACCTGTATGATTAATTATTACATTGACTCATTTAGGAAAATTATTAATGCAAATATAGAGTTAAAAATCTGGTTTGATCTTTTAACACCATTTGTAGTCAGAAAGAACTTTCCACATAAAATATATATAGAAATTATTAATTCCTGGGAACAGAAAGGATTTGTTTGTTGGCTCCAATGTATTAAAGAACTAAAAGTTTTAGATATGTAAATAATAAAAACAACATACAAAATTCCACAACAGGACTGGCTAACTTTATAGAGTAATCTGACATATTCGCAAGATTTAAGTAGAATTATTAACAATTCTTCATTTAAAGAAATACCTAAATTTATGAAATACATATATGAAATCATATATAATGCCTTTGACATGGGAAACAGTATTTCAAAATTGTACAAAATATTGATAAACTATAAAACAACACCCAAAACCTCATATTGGAACCAAAACCTCATACTATAAATATATAACAGAAGGACACTCAATACAGTTAAATGAAGATATTAAAACAAATATCTTATTATCTATAAAATATACATCCTTTACACAATACTGGAAATTCTTGCACAGAGCATCCTTAACCCCAGATAGAATCAGTAAAATTAGTTCTTTCATAAAAGGAATATGTTGGAGATGTGAGCAAGTACACATTGCGGATTGGAACCACATTTTCTTTGACTGCGTTAAAATTAAGCCATTTTGGAATGGTATTAATAATTTTCTACAATCTTTATTTAATGAATCATTTTATTTAACTAAAGCTCTTGTATTCATTAAATGTGAACGAAGGTCCTCATTTGAATAGGTCAAACATGTATCTAGCATGGACTATACTTGCAATTTCAAGGAAGTATATAACAAGAAGATGGAATACAAACACAATGCCAACTTTGGAAGACTTCTACAGCCTTCTGAAGATGACAACATTATTGGAAATTAAAATTAAAGAACAAAGAATTTATCCAAAGCCATTTATCAACAACCCTTGGGGAAAAGTCTTATCATTGATTGACACTATACAATAATTAATCAGACACTCTGATAATGGATTGGACATACTTATAAAGTAACTGCATACATTAAGATCTGTTATAGTGTCAGGCTAATGTAAACAGTATGCATAGTTATTTAAGATGTTATGTATAAATACTATGGAATTCATTCAAATGTATTTGAAAAATAAAAAAAAATTTGAGAAAAAAAAAGAGTAGTGGTAACTTATTATTAAAACATATCTTTTGTACATAAATACATACATTTTATATATTACCCTTTTTGATATGTTCATTAAGCATGTATTAATGGGCATAACTATCTACCTTAACCTGTTTGGCCACATCAGATAACTGACTTTTTTATAGCTTTATTAAAAGCACATTGCTTCCTATACAATAGACGTATACATCTTTTTTTCCACAGAAAAGTACTGTACTCAGAAGTCCTCTGTCTGATTTATTTTCTTCCTGCATGCTGTCATATTCTGAGTTTACAGAATGGGAAAACTGTATATTAAACCCTGACTGGAGAACAATTCTCTAACAGGGTGTTAATGTACAGGTAATGCTCACTGAAAAATAAATGCACATCTTTATGGCAATATATTAAACTGCTGTGAAGCTCAAACATTTAAAATGAAAAATGTCCCATTTTTGCACTCATTAAACAGCACATTGCCATATAGTGAGTGTAAAATCCAAAATAAAACAAAATAAAATAATGAAAATAAAACAAAATAAATAAAAAGAAAAGCACATGTGTGTGTGTTTTTGCATTTCTGTATCCACTTGTGCTTGTGTGCGAGAGTAAGAGTGACTGAGAAATATAAAGATAAGGAAAACACAGTATAAGCTTATAAAAGGGAATAGTTCAAAAATAGAAGAAAAAATTGCAGGTGTGCATGTGTGTGTCTGTGGTGGAGGTGGTGAAGTGGTTAGCATTGTTGCCTCACAGCAAGGGGTTCTCCAGTTTGATTCTCGACTGGGATGTCTTCTCTGTGGAGTCTGCATATCCTGTCTGTGATCATGTGGGTTTCATCCGGGTGCTCCAGTTTCCTCCCACACTACAAAGACATGCATCCGGTAGACTTGGCACTCTAAAATCTCCCCTAGGAGTGAGAATGTGTGTGTGTGTGTGTGTGTGTGTGTGTGTGTGTGTGTGTGTGTGTGTGTGTGTGTGTGTGTGTGTGTGTGTTAGTGAGTAGTATGGATGAATTACTATGGCAGGGGTGGCCACTGTGGTGAAGTGGTTCCGGATGTTGCCTCATAGCAAGAGGTTTTCTGGTTTGATTCTCAGCTGGGATGCCTTCCGTGTGGAGTCTGCATGTCCTCCCTTTGGTCACATGGGTTTCCTCTGGGTGCTCTGGTTTTCTCACACACTCCAAAGGTGTATATCAGGTAGATTGGAACCTCTAAAATTCCTCTAGGAGTGTGTGTGTGTGTGTGTGTGTGTGTGTGTGTGTGTGTGTGTGTGTGTGTGTGCGGGGGAGTATTATGGATGAATTACTGTAGCAGTGATAGCCTCTTGGTGGTGTAAACCTTGGCTCGAGATGATTGTCACTGTTAAAGTGACACCCCAACCCCATGACAGAGAGAATGAGAGGCAGAAAAAGTGAGAGCGACTGAGACAGCAACATCTTCAGATTGTAACAGACAGTCCATCAGCAACATTTCCTTAACAATAGGTATGAAACTCTAATGTCTAGCATAGTCAACTGACTTTAATCCTTAGTAGTTTATCAGTAAATTGTCAGTTTTACAGGACAGAGTAGTGGCAAAATTAGGTAGAGTAAAAGAAAATGATGGAGAGTATGGCAACAGTTTCCATAACTTGCATTTTTTTTCATTCATTTGATCAGAATGAAAACATTTCATGTGTATTTACCCAAACTGGCTGTAGCTGCTGTGTGTGTGTGAGTGTGTGTGTGTGTGTGTGTGTGTGTGTGTGTGTGTGTGTGTGTGTGTGTGTGTGTGTGTGTTTGCGTGTGCTCATGTGTATATAAATCTATATGTGTTTGATTCTGTGCTTGTAGTGTGTGTGTGTGTGTGTGCGCATGAGTATGTAAATCTATATGTTTTTGATTCTGTGCTTGTGAGTGTGTATATGTGTGTGTGTGTGTGTGTGTGTGTGTGTGTGTGTGTGTGTGTGTGTGTGTGTGTGTGTGTGCGTGTGTGTGTGCGTGTGTGAGTGTGTGTGTGTGTGAGTGTGTGTGTGTGTGTGTGTGTGTGTGTGTGTGTGTGTGTGTGTGTGTGTGTGTGTGTGTGTGTGTGTGTGCACATGCATGTGCATCACATTAAATAATTGTATAACTAATAATTTGAATGTAAAATACTTTCTCCATCAACATGCTGCAGCAAGTTTGAATCATTTGGCTGAGGAACTATTTTACATCTGAATTATATAAAAAAGTATACAATAATAAATAAATACACAATCATTTTTAAGATATCCCATTCTCCAAACACAATAATGCACCTCCAAGGGTGCAGAGACCCTCTGCCTGTGGCTTTGGGCTTCACAACACCCTTGGGAGTGACAGAATTCCCCAGTATGCATTATTGCTTGCACAACATCATCTCCATATTTATCTTTGTTAAAATTTTCTATATTATACATGCATAATTCTTTAGACTTTATCATTTTAGAAAATAAATATTTTCAATTTTTTTAGCATTTTGTATAAATCTGTTCATTTAAAATTTATATATGAGATTGCCTTTTGTTGGTCACGTATCAGTAAACAATCTCCACAGAAAATCTGTCAATTCAAATAAACATTGAAATATTTCTTTTCTTTTTTTTTATAAGTTTTGTCCATTTCTGTCCCACCTATGTCCACTTTTCTTTTCCTTTGTGTAATCTTCTTTTGATACAGTTTCATCCTCTTCTTCTGTATTTTTTCTTTTATCTTTCTCAGTACTTTCCCACATTGCTACATATTTTTCTTAACTCTATTGCTAATAAACGTCTGTTCTTTTAAATATTTTCTAACACATAATACATAGGCAGTAAGGTTAAGATAACATTTGAATTTAACAGTCTAAGAACTACTTTTTAGTTTCTCATTAAGTTATACTTGTATCTTGACAGGGTTCAGTCTGGGTCTTCATGCGCATGTAAATACAATTTGTATATCAAATACCAAATACCTTTTGTAATTTTTTTTCATTTTTTTCATTTTGTTCAGCAAATTACATACTCCTGCAAAGTAATCCAGAATGCCCAATAAACTACTATTAATAAAATATACTTTCTTTGCAAAAGGCACACCCAGGAAGTCAGCAAGATATGGCCTATGGTCAAAACATCCTGTTACCCAGAAGCATATCTAGTTCAAACAGCACCATGGGACAGTACTATGAACTTGTACCCCACCCCCTTAGGTCTTTAAAAAAAAGCAAGCACTGCTGATCTATACACCCCCCCCTTTATGTAGGAAAAAAAGACAGGCATTCCTTCTACTGGCATACCAACCAGATGGCCAGATTCAAGATAATCCCCCCTCTCCTCCTGCTACAGCCATTCATGTACAGATTCTGTGCCCTGCCTCAACTCTCCTTCAACTTATTTTATTAAAAACAAATCTCTTCTTTTAAACTGTAGCAAACTGTTTTCTACAAAAGTAACAAACAGTTGCTACAGTTTATACGCTGCCTGTGCAGAACTCCATGGTGGTCATGATTTATTTAAAAAAAAATCTTTTTTTATACTGTAGCAAACTGATTGCTATAGATATAGCAAACTGTTGCTACAGTTTGTACCCTGCCTGTATGGAATGCTACAGTGTTCATGTTTTAATTAAAAATAAATTCTTAATTTTATACTGTATAAAAATGGTTGCTAGAAATGTAGCAATAAATTGCTACAGGCTATACTCTGCCTTCATGGTGCGCTACAGCACTCAGGATTTAGTTAAAAAAAACCAATAGCAAACTGCTTGCTACAATGTAGAATTGCTACAGCTTAGACAACACAGGGAGTGGAAAATGGTCAAGTTTAACCACAAATGCAATACCAGAGAGATCTTGCTCAGCTGATTGTACCCCCAACACTTTGCACAAGAGGCTCACCCTGCCGTAGCTATGCTACTGCTATTAGCGCTATGCTGTATTTGCAATCCAGAGACACATTAACCACAATAAGAAAATACATAATTATGGATTAATTTGCAAGTCAGTGAATCCCATAACTTACCACAAAGTACAGCTCATCATTTTTGGCATAATATGTGTGGGTGGCCGTATAACAAAAGCAAAGCCCCCCCAGTCACTCTTGAACACAGAAACACACAGGAAAATACACACACACACACACACACACACACATGCACACACACACACACACACACACACACACACACACACACACACACACACACACACACACACACACACACACACCACTTACTATGTACCTATCCATGTTGCCAGATCATCTACAATGTCTCCTTTTCCCCTGTCCATTTTATTTAGGGATGATTACAGCGATCCCTAATGCCAAACATTTGTTTCCCTTATCATATCCTTCACTAAATTTATGCTAGACAAAAGCTTATGAGGGTTTTAGAAGTATGCCATATGCTTCCTGTATCTCACCCTTGAACATGATGACATATTGCAGGCATTGCATAATGTCTGTGCTCTTACATACTGATGTAAAAGACACCTACAACATTAATATATTAGTTAGTGCAACAGGCTGTTGCAGGGGGGGGTTTGTATCAAGGGTCTACTTTTAAAATCCATTTTCACCTATGTATTTTTTAATTACATTTGCTATAACAACTCCCTGGTGTCTAGAGATCCCCTACCCTTGATCCCTGTAATAATATGGAGCCATTAATAAACAAGACTTTTAGAATAATCACTAGGGCCTACTGTTCCTCTCACCCCTAATCTACATGCTGCTAAAGTACCATTAGGGAAGGAGAATTAAGAGTAATTACCATTTTTTACATCATTATTCTTGGTGGCTAGTGTTTCCTCACACCCATTGTTGTAGACTCAGCTTTTTAGTCTAGGATGTGATGAGGTAAGACATCCAATGAAACCCTCACCCCACCACACACACACATACATACACAGACTCACACACACACACACACACACACACACACACACACACACACACACACACACACTCACCAAAAACTGAACCCCTCCCTACTTCCATTACAGCTATCTCCCAGGCACCATCACAATCACACATCACATATGCAGCCCCTCACATACACTAATGCACACACCTCCCAACCCTACCTTATTGCTAAATTCCCCAGCACTAACCTCTACCATGATGGATGAACATGGCATTTTGGCTGTGTTTGATACCATGATATGGAAGGAGTGGCCACTAACACATAGATGCTTTCCCTGTGACAGTTCCTGTGTAGAGAGCATATGACTAATTAGCATATGTGTCTCCTCCAAAGTGCCTCATTAGCACATAGCTTGGCTATGGAAACAGGTCGAAGTGCTGCTGCACGTTTTCATGTAGAAGCACCACATTAGGGCTGTCTTTGAATTGTAAAAGGTTACTAAAAGGTAAAGACATCATGTACACCACAAAGTAACCTTTATGAACTTGGCCCACAGTCAACATTTTCCTTATGAAAACCATTTCCTGCATTCTTAGTTTCCTTAATTCTGTCAAACAAGTGTTTCCACTCTTTTTTTTAACAGTCTCGGTTATTTCACTTGTACTACATGCAATCCCTCACTTATACTTTATTTTATATATACCACTAAATGTCATATGCTCTTCTAAGTTATTAGTTTTGCATATGTTGAGATTGAAACATACTGTCTCTGGATTTGTCAATACTTCCAATAATATTTTATTAGTATATCAACTTTCTGTACCTACAAAATCATATCATCTTTATCAATTATTGCAGTTGGTAACTTCACCCTGCACTGTTTTCTCTCTTTGCCTACCTTTCTATCACTCTTTTTCTATAACAGTATTAACTGATGAGAAGAAAAATCAACTCCTCATATGGAATCCTTGTTTCAGTCCTCTTCACATTTTTATTTTATTTAACAGTCACTCACTAATCAACAACTGCATCTCTAAATTCTCTTATACTTTTTCAAGCATTTTGGTTTAATTTGCCCCTATTCCTTAACATTCTAATGCCTTCCAAGTATGACTATGACAGCGACATAACAATTTGACATATTACATACAGTCATACAATAATCCTTTTACTCTGTCATAATATTCTCCTTTTTACTACGTCCTATATTAATACAAGCAATCCCTTCACTTCTGTACTTTTTATACCATAAATGCTTTCATTAACTATATCAAGTATTATATTCTCTATTTTTGTCAAACAAATTTCATTAATATTGTATAAAATTTGATCTATACAGTTATAGGTCACCAATTCTTCAATTACTCTACTTTTTTCTCTCCATATAAATTTGATGACTTTTCTCCAAATTTCATGTTTTATATACTCTATCTACTCGGGTCTACTTTAGATAAATGAAAACGCAATCTCTCGAACACTCAAATGAGCTAATAATCATAACATTGGAACTGGTATTTTGGGATCGCAGTACAGTGAAGCATGGGATATTTGCCCTTTCCTCACTGTAGTGCGACCTCGGAGTAGGAATATATATTTAATGGTGGGTGTGGGGGGTGCAGCCCCCCACAATACAGATTTCGATGTTATGATTATTCGCTCATATGAGCATTCAAGAGATTGCATTTTCGTTTATCTAACATAGACCCTATCTACTCAATCATTTCTAAAAATAATGAAAAATAAGTAACAATTGTTGATGTAACAACTGGCAAGTATGAGAAAAAAAATATATGGAGGAGGGGCAAGGGAAATGTGAGGTCAAAAACAAACAACAGACAGATGTGAAATAAAAAAAACAGTAGTGTATAAGCAGCATAGTAAAGACCTGTAAAACTGCAAGTAATAATAGACTTTCACTAAAATTAAGTTGCTACACCAGGCAGGGGATGGAAAGTGGAGAGGGGGACTAATAAAAGGGAATGCTGTAACAAAAGAAGAATGTTTCATCAGTAAAGGGTTGGCCTGCAATTTCTTAGTGTGAGGGACACTGGAAAAGAACAAAAGAAAGACTTAAAAGGCCAATGTCTAAGGCATACCCATGCACATGCAAAATTCAAAAGTACCCATGCATAAGCAAGATCCAGAGGTAGGGATCCATAGGCTGGAGATGGAGAGGCTGTATCCGAGCATAGACAGCTGCCAAAGAACACAATGTTCATCTTAATGTGTAGGCCCAGAGGAAGGGGAATGCTGGAAGGCAGCAAGTGAGAAAAGAATGAGAGCTAGGCAAAAGCAACATGGAAAATATAGTTAATTACAAGGAAAATTGGGTGGGGGATCATCAAATCCTATCAGAAGAAGTTAAAGTGTGTGTGTATGTGTGGAAGAGGGTATTGGAGAGAGAAAACTGTGCTATGACTAACCAAGAGGACAAATGGACAGCAAGGCAGACAGAGGAAAGAAGGGATTGATAATTGTGTTTTGTGGAGAGCTTTAGATAATCACAGAGAGAATCATAAATAATGGGACAGGTACATGGGTCATCAAGCAGGGAAGTTTAAAAGGTGTCTTCTGGGCAATAAGAAATATATATGCACCAAACAGGGTTGAAGAAGGACCTTTCAAGAACTTTTTTGCTAACTGGACACAGACAAGATGAGATGGAAGAGAGATAATGTGTGGGATTGCAATGTTACCAAAGAACCATAAAAAGGCATGTCATATAAAAAGATGGAATATAACAGAAAAATTAGATAAGAACTAGCCTTATGAATGAAAGATGGAGGTAAAAGAATCCAGTGGAAAAGTTATGCACATGTCATGGTACTGAACTGCAAAAGAGGAATAAAAACTGCTTATTTATATGTATTAGGTCTAAGACATTTTTACCTGTTGTGGAGATACCAACTATCCGAGTAAGGTTATTCGGAGTAATAAAGAAATAAGAGTAACTCTAAGCTTAGTATACCTTGGGGTGGCCATTCACTGTACACCAGATATAGTGATGTCTCTCACCAGAAGTTAATTTTCTCTATCAAAGGATTCACCAATCACTAATACAGATTTCATTTCTTAGCTGCTTCCAGAGGGTGACTATCAGGTGTGCCTGTCAACATATTCTTACTGATGGATGTTGGTAGCTACCTTGATTGAATTTTCTTTGCTTCCACTGTTATTTAATGTTGTTATTTATATGTTTAGTTAGTTGGCTGATTAGTTGGTCAGTCAGTTAGTGGTACAAAGCAGCATACTTATATCTATTTGACAGGCATGTATTAGCATTTCTGCACCAAGATTTAATTTACATGACCTTGCATGACCTTAACATCTATGAGACAGTGAGACAGGCTATCATCTGGTGTGATCTTTTCCCAAGAAAGAGGCAAGTTAATTAATGTTATTTTATGTATAGACTAAAAAGCCTCAAAAGATAGCTCTCATCTCATTATTTTCTGTTATCTTTGTACATTCCTTGTGATATTTTACATTTTGTTATATTTTATATGCTTGTTGCAGGATGAAGACTCATCTGTGATATTATCCCTCTTTTCTCCTTCTGTTGCTTCAGTAATAATTGAAATTTACTGTACCATGTTAAGAGACCTTTCTAGCCTAACTCATTTTATTTTTTATTTATGAGATTTGGGGACAAACCAATTTATTATGGGACATCTTCAATGTCTGAAGGTAGGGAAGCAAGTGGGGGTGGAGTTGTGGTGGGGTAGTTTGGGGTTGGGGAAGGGATTAGGCAGGGACTGTAAGTTTAGTATGAGTTAAGATTGGATAAGGAAGTGTTAATTTATTGAAGCAAGGAGGGAGGAAGTGAGGTGGGTGTAGTGCGGGGTTTAGAGTAGTTTTATATGTGGGTAGTTGGTTTAGGGAGCACATTTTGGCATAGGGTGGATGGCTTGAATAGGGATAAGCACTGGCCAGTGAAAAGGCAAGTTTAGAAGGTTTTATTACAGGGCATATCTTTGGTGATTGGGGAATCAGTTGATTATGTTTTGTGGGCAACATTGAGCTTATAGCTGTATTATGAGGCTTTTAGAGTGTCTGAGTGTTGGTGTCACTGGTTTGGGGGGGTCATGCTACTGTCTGGAGCAGTTCACATTTGGTTGCAGAAATCAAAGACAGATCAGGTTGGGAGGGGTACACAAATAGTTTTGGGGAAAGATAGGTGGAAACAGATGTGTCCACTGGTTTGGACTACGAAATTCATAGTGGCCCATAGGGGGGTTCACATGATCAGTTTTTTCAGTCAAAGGGTGGTAAGGTGATAACAGGTGATCAGTTGATATATGTAATGATGAGGACACTCCACTGTATGGGTTTTGTGGGTGAGAGGTTTTCCACCCATTCATTTCGGATGGGTAGAGCTTTGGATTTAGCGTAGGATGGTTGTTCAATTGAGGTCATTAAGAGGGTGGGGTCTGGTCTTTGAATACATTTTTGTCTTATATTAGAAAGCGAATAATAAGATTGGTCATTAATTATTATTTTTTTTTTTTGCAAGTCACAAGATTGTCATCTTAGGCCAGTCATATGTTTATTGGGCAGCGAAGAAAGCTACAGTTAGGATTAATGGTTCAGATTTGGGTTTGCATCAGTTCAGGTAGACAATCAGATGGCATGGCATTAGAGGCTTCAGGTGGAATTGGCTTATACAGGAGTTTGCAGTTGTACAACCACAGATGGGGTTTCCTCAAGCTTTGGTAGTACATTTGGCAGGTAATGATTTGGGTTTAATTTCAAAGTGGCAGTTGGTGTACCAGACAAGTGAGGATTTAGTTGCTTTAAAGAGGTTGTATCCAAATATGTGTATTGTGGGGTCTGAGATAATGCTCCATTTTGTTTTGGAGGCATGCTAATAGTTTTATGGCAGTAGAGTGGGTACATCAATTTGTTGACTTTAGGCTGGCGAGGCAGCTGGGGGCAGTGGGCATACAGACATTAGAGCACAAAGAGTTTGCTGACAGGGATCCAATGTGGTTCGGACAGGATGGGGTGCACCTGAACGAGTTTGGATTAGACCTGTTTAATTTGAATTTGGGTTTATTTTTGGAGGATTTGGTGAAAAGCCGGTATTTAGGTGAAGGGGAACAGCCTGGCTCAGGCTGGTGGAAGGAGAAGAGAGGTAGGAGTGTCCCTCTTCTGTTCCCCCTCTGGTGTTTGGGTTGGTGTAAGGAATTTTGGTGGTGAAAGTGAGTGGTTGGATGCTGCTTTCCCCTGTGTTGTTTGGATGGATGTAAAGATTCGGCTTGAAAGTGGCAGTTGGATGCTCTTTGATGTTTAGGAAGGTTTACCTTCATAATCAAGAATCACAGTGGTTCGAGTGCTCATATGAGCGACTCGAAACCATGAAATTGAAAACTTCGAAAGTCCTTAATGTTCGAAAAACAGAAAATCGAAAAGCGCCCCCCATGCCCCCCCTACTTTATTATTCTAACTCCGAGATCGTACTACAGTGGGGAAAGGAACCATTTCCCGAGCCCCACTATAGTGCACTCCGCCCCAGAATGTCGAATGTGCAATAAGCGAATCTCACTATGCATTCACTCATTGCACATTCGAACCTTTTTCTGTTCGGCATTTGCAAACTTTTCAAACTGCCTTTCAGAAAATTGCTGTTTGCCCTTGTGCAATACACACATGTAATGGTAAACCATTTAAGAATAAGTGAGCGGAGGTGAGGACACTGCTTATTTGGGCAGCATTAACAGAGATACGCTGCTCTGATGAATGGTTAAAGGATGTTTTCTTGTGATTAATAAATTGAAATGAGGCAATAAAGTTATGATGCAATAATTTATGATGTTTATGAATTCAATGAAAGGTCATCAAAGGTCCATTTGCTGTCCATCCATCCTCAGCCCCTTTTCCCATTTTACCCATGGGGTCAGGGTGTCACTTCTGCAGTAAGAATCATCTTGAGCCAAGGTTTACACAACTGGGTGGCTAGCCCTGCTGTGGTAGTTCATTCTCACCACTCACACATGCACAAACTTTCACCTATGGCTAATTTGGTATGCCCAATCCACCTACTACATGTCTTTGGAATGTGGGAGGAAACTGAAGCACCCACAGGAAACCCACATGACTGCAGGGAAGACATGCAGACTCTACACAGAAGACACCCCAGCCGAGAATTGAACCAGAGAGCCTCTTGTTGTGAGCCGACAATGCTAACTGCTGCACCACCGTGGTCACGCCCCCCCCCCCCCCCCCGGACCATAAAAGGTCCATTTGGTGTGTTGCCTTTTTATTGAAGTTGAGCGTGACAAATTTATTTTTTGTTTCTTTCTTAACACCTGCTTCTTAATTTACTGAAAGTGTGTGTATTGATATTACAGTGTGTGAACTCTCACTCTCAGGAATTTCTCCTGTTGTTATATCTAAAATAATAAGAAAATCTGAAGGAGACTTCTTTTGACAATTGTTGTGTATCCTCATTTTGCTGATCTTCATACCCTGCAAAAATGATATGTAAAGTCTTAATTTGGTGTAGCTCAGAATTTGATTCATTCATATAACCAGTTGGAGAAGAGACAAACAGTTTATATTAATGGGATACTCTATTAAATTTGATGGTAGTTTTTCTTTCTGTAGTTATTAAGGTGGATAGTATACAGGCCACAGATTAGACATCTCTTAAGAAAGTTATTTTGAAGTAAGTCAGTTAAAACATGTAGTTTGAGTTCATATATTTTAGCTATTCTACTTAATGCCGTTTTGAACAGCAGTCCAGAAGTGTTTGAGGAAGAATCAATTAATATCAACTCCTATAACTATTTAAAAGCAATACTATATGGTATAGAAGTTAACAGGTTACCATCCAGACAATGACTAGCAAAGACATGACAGGGTGTATAGTAACTGCAAGTCCTTAACAGTGACTAACAGAAGTATGTCAGTATGTCAGGGTCTCATCAACTAAACAAGATCTTTGAAACAACAGTCCTATAGTGGATCAGGGACTATATATAGATTTCTTTGTTCATACAGTGCTGTTTATGAACCAATATAAACTTTGCTGCTTGCTGTCACCAAATGGCAGGGATTTTAAAACAGCACTCAAGTAGCGATTGAAGAAGCATGGATGAATTTCTATACTCCAATATCTCTTATTGTTTAAATATTGACATTGTGTGAGCATGACAATTCCAGACAATGACTGGCAAACCCTGTCTACTTTATGATAACTGTGTGTATTCAAAAAATAATAGGTTATAAAATGTCAGTCCAAGTAGTGATTAGGGAATGATGAATGGCATTCTCTATCCCTAAAATGTTTGTTCTCAACAAGTTACTGAAGCTATGACCTGAAAGTTCTTAATGAAGGACTGGTGAATTTACGTTATTCAACAATGTCATTTGAAAATTAAGTACACCATACAAATGACAGAAAATTACCCTCCAGACTATGGGCAAGATTCATTAATGTTTACACTATGATCTGTATTGAAAACCAACCCTACCACATTTTTTGTACTTTCTAGTTACTCAGAAAGATTATGCTAAGTGTACATGTAGTTTACACTTTAAGGTAACTTTTATGAATCTCCCTCGATATTTAAGGCTGCAAAAAAAAAAAAAACAAAATGAGTAGGAAAACTAAAATTAGGAAGATGAAGGTGTGAGTTATGCTTGTGTTGTCTGTTGACTCAGAAAGATGCACACTTAGTGTACATTTATTTTAGGCATTAATTAATCCCAGAGTAGAACTTTCAAATAATTGCTTGCTCTTAGTTATTTACAATAGAATTTAAAAATTAAGAACAATACTATAACTTTCTAATAACATTATGAGAAATATTATAAATAAAATCCTGAGAAGGAATCTATATGAATGAAATGACTTTTAAATATACATAGTTTGATAATAAAATCTTGATGATACTGTAACCACAATTGGTGTCATCTTACTATACATGCGAGTCATGTCAGATCAAGTGCACATAAGCCTGTACTTGTGAGGTGGCTAAGTTCACCGAGTAGCTACCTACTGCATCTGAAATAAAATGAAGTTGATGCCTGCTAACAAAAAAAATCAAGCCCTACTCAACAAAACTGTTACTGAAATTACTTGCAAGAAAATTAATGTCTAAATCATATAGTTTGAATACCAGCATGATCCTAAAATGCAGAAAATACAATGAATTTAAAAAAAAAACATTAAAAACAAACAATGAGGGCAGGTCATTTAAACTTTTCAGAGTTGTAAGACAAATTATCACTTTGATTTTTAGTAATATGTGTCAAAGTAATTATTTTAGTGATACAAGTAACTTGTTAGAAGATATATTATTAGGCTATTTTCAAACATGTTGTTCTCATAGGTCTCAACCTGCTAAGAGGCCAATGTGGAACACAGACCACAGCAATGTGTGATAAACTGTCAAAATGTGGAACACCCTGTTTTCACACTGTACAAAAAGTGTACCCTGACCATGGTCATGACCTTTCAACCAAAATATACGCCCGCACACACAACAAACACACACACACACACACACACACACATTCACCCTTGACATACCTCTCAGATTACCAGAATTTTACAGAATGCCCACATTTTTGCCCCATATTTTTGGTCTGTTCCTCATAAAATATGTAGTTATCTGGCAAATCACAGAGGAATTAAATAATAAAGTAATTATAGAAATTTGAGTTTCAGACATCATATCCTTCAGAACATGTATGGTAACACAAAGCCTGTTATTCTAGCAACTCTCTATGTTTATAAGTGCAATATTTAAAATTGGTTTCTTTTTTGGGTCTTTGCCCCCCCCCCATTAATTAAGGTTACGTCCAGATTTCTTGTGTTAAGAGGTTGAAAGCTATAACACTCACACACATACACGCACGCACGCATGCGCTCACACACACACACACACACACACACACACACACACCTTTATCATACATCTCAACTGCCCAAAATGCCCAAATTTTTGCCTCATATTTTTGGTCTGTTCCTCATAAAATATGTAGTTTTCTGGCAAATCACAAAGGAATGAAATAATAAGATAATGACAGAAATTTGAGTTTCAGACATCATGTCCTTCAGACTATGTATGGTAACATAAAACCTGTTATTCTAGCTACTTGCTGAGTTTATAACAACAATATCTAAAAACTGTCCCTATTCTGTGGCTTTATCACCACATTATGTTTGGCTATTGGCTTTGTCCAAATTTCTTAGTCTAGGAGGTTGAGAGGTATGCATTTAAAGAGAGGAAGAAAAAATCAAATAGAAGCAAAACTGTACCAAATTAAATAACTGCAACACCAGTAGTTTAACAGTTTTTCACATCCATTCCTGGAACATGAATGGTCTTGTATTTGGGAGCTCTCATTGGCTCCCATACTCAGGAACAGTTATTTGATTGGTTCGTATACCAGAATGGCAATTGGCCATAATTGCAGAATATGAGCCAATCAAAAACTGTGTAACACAGCCAATGCTGTTCAGTGCAAAACAGAGAAGTAGCTATTTGATTGTTTTGTATACCACAATGCCAGCTGACAGTAATTGCAGTATACAAACCAATCAAAAAACATATTGTGGAGCCAAAGCTGTTCAGTGTGGAGCAGCAGAACAGTGAGTTCGCTTATGATTGAATGCAGAGCGTTCTGCATAATCTGGAGCACTTGCCTGCTCAGCTTGTACTTATGTTCTATTTAAGTTGTAGTCAAATGCACATTTGAAAGTGTGTTCTTTGTTATACAACAAAGTGTCTAAGTAAGAAAGCTTAGACTCATACACAGTTAAAGCAATCTATATCTTCTATATATACTGAGTAAAAGACAATCTCTTAAATGCACTTAAATCTTTTAGAAAAGAAGATATTTTATATTATTTCTTTAAAACTAATTTATACAACTGACTGAGCTTACTGCAAGTATAATGCTTGCTCTGCTGTTCCGAAAGATTGTATTAATCATACAACGAGACAACAATATGCCTCAGCATCTCCGGAATGTGTATAACATATACAACTGCTGTTATATGCACAGCTGCTTTCTCTGGATCTCAGATTCATTCTCTTTCTCTGGAGGATTTATGAAATTTGTACTCTAAACTTCCAATGGCTGCATCAGGAATCAAGTTATATCATCAGCGTTCAACAAATGCTCTTATCACTAGTACCAAAAATGTTACTAAACAAATGAAAATGGCAAACTGTTGTACACAAACTAATCTTTATAATCATAATATTCATTAGATTCTAAGTCTTAAACTAGATTCTATAACTGACAATAAACATGGTAAATATTATTTTTGCTAATGTTTTGTTAACAGCTTGCAATACGCCACTAACCATTGAAGTTGCACACATACTGTCAGCTGCATTTTGTTCATCCAGTTTTGACATGTGGCAGTAACTTACACAGTGCTACATGGCTGTTGACATATTTAGAGAAATATATTGTTATGATAATACAAAAATAGCATATGAACGACATTTGATATCTTTTCATCTGCACTAGACAGAGGTCAAGTATCAATACACTTGTGTTACCTATCATGTAAAGTTCAAGGTTAACTATTTCAATAGTTTGTATGTAGTACAGTTTTGCAGTTATTAATGTAAAAATGAATAGGCAATATTAAATGCCTGGAGGTGTTACTAAAAGACAAATAATCTGTCCTAATTTTTTGATTACATATTGCATTTGCAGATGTGTAAGTGTCATTTTATGGCTTTAGATAACTGTGTCTGAATGGGGTATAAGTCACCTTGACAGCCTATCCTGGTTTTCGGCCTGGGATGTCAATTATATTATAAGTTATAGATGTGTAGAAAAATATGGGTAGACTTGAGAGTATGTAAAGAATAGGTGGTCCAGATGTAAATACCCTAGGTTGTGCATCTTGAATCTTATCTGACAATAGAAGTGCCAAATCGATAGGGGGACATACTAATGAGTGACCCAAGATTAAAAGTACTGAATGGACAAAAGAGGAAATCAGCCATGAGGGAATATAAGGGGAATGATAACAAAATGATTAAGGCATAAACAGGATAAAGAGTGTAAAATTATATAATTTTATTTAAGTGCTATAAAACTGGTTGTGCTGTCTGGAGTAGCAGTAGAAAATGAGTTGTCCTTTAGTGTATATAAAACCAATAATTAATGTTATAATCTACCCTGTGTTGAATTATTAAATGTCTCATGTATGCCTGTAACCCATCCTTACCCTTATAAACTAAAATGGGTGACAATCACAGAGCTTAGTCATTTTCTTTATAAACAGAATTGATGTAGATAGCGAGAGCAGAATTCCGAGTTTAAGAATATGTTAATGTCATAATAAAGTCTAAAACTGCCTCTGGAGTTTGAACACAAAGATGTAATTCAAGCAGACTCATATTAAAAGCATTACTGTTGTAGCTTCTACCTCACACCAGACACACAGTACTAATCAGCCTGTTAGTTAATAATATGGTGGCCTGAGAACCGAACACGTCATGCTGTGCCTTTGTTCTGGATTTATTCTGGCCTGCTGAAAAATTGAGTGAATCTGTGCATTAATTAAGTAAGTAATGCGGTTTGTAGAAAAAAATGTGATTCTTACTTTAAATAATTTTAAATGGAAACATGATCACTGGTAAATACACTTAAGGGAATCCCTGTAGAGCTAAGTAAGGCACTAAAAGAATGTTTGCTTAAAACATTATAGTCTCCAAAGGGCATAGACAGTAACTTAGTCTTGAATACTTCAAGTATTTTTATTCAAATATTATGACAAATATTTAAAGGTGCTTTGATTCCAGCATCATAACTGTATTTGGATATAATTTACAATACTGCATTTTAATAAATACTGTTGTCCTGCTCCCCTGCAATAAACACATTACACCAAATGCTGTTTGACTTCCTTTATTAAACTTCAATAAACATAACTTTATTGACCAATATTTTAATTTATTAATCACAGCACAATCATCCATTTAACTAAGTATGACAAAGTGACCTCACTCACCCTGACCAGATAAGCAGCTTCCTTACCTCTGCTTGTTAATTTCACTTATTAGGCAGTGTCCCATTGCTCACTTTCATTTCCCACTTATTGAAATAAACATCCAATCAAATAAGCAACATCCTTACCTCCACTCACTTGCCTTTACTTATCAAGCAGCATCCAACTGCTCACTTTCATTTCCAACTGATTGAAATGAACATCCAAAACCAGAGGGGGAACAGAAGAGGGACAAGCCTGCCCATCTTCTCCATCCACCAGCCTGACCATACTGTTCCCCCTCCTTCATACCAAAATTTCCAACAAAGCATTCCAAAACAAATCTAACTGGACATTAAAAATGCTGAGGCCAAACATCATTTGGTGTACTCCATCCTCTCAAACTGGATCCCTGTCATCAACCTACAAAAACAAGGCAGTCAGTTGCCTAAACAGATGAAAATAAACCTATGATCCTTCACCAATGCCAAAGTGATACCCATACCTTGTATAATATCTGTAATTCAAATATATCCACAGTTGTCCTCCTACCAACAATAGCTTTGTAATTATTCCCATAACATTACCTGCCAAATGTACCACCAAAACACTAAAATCCCAACACCATCCAAAACAAAGCAAGCCCAACTGCATGCCATCCTACCTAATTGTAACGCCCATCTGCCACCCGAAGCATATAATAATGACCAAAATGAGATTTTCATTTCTAAAGGAGTTACTTTTCAGTTACAGCAGCTGATAGTGGTGAAAGAAAAAGCCAGGGGAAGAAGCAACAGTTGAAAGTGGGTAATACCCAAAGAAGAATATGAACAGAGACTACAGAAACAATGCAGCAAGGTAGGGCAAGAAATGAGATTCCAAAAGATGAAGAAGTGAGTGTAGGATACAAGAATGTACTTAATTTAAAATTGCAAGAACTCTAGAGTTGAAGTTATTGTATAAGAATAGTCCTGACTGTGATAGCTTAGCTTTAAATTGTTCTAGTACTTTTATTCCTTGTAATAGCCCTACAGTTAAAGCATTTTTGAATATGCATAGATAAATTCTATAACCTCACTAGTAATGAACATGAAGCATTGACCTCCCTCTGTTTAAATGGTGACATAATTATTAAGTGGACAAAGGTGGTATGATAGTAATAATGAATGCTAGCCAATATGATGGTTGGATGAATGAATTCTTGTCCGATGTTAATATCTTTTCTGAGGTCGAGCTTTGTAAACAATGTTATAGTAAAAGTTAAAGGTTATTTGTATGACTTGTTAATAAAAGGAAGGATAACACCAGAAATGTATAACTTTTTTTATTTAGCCCATCCAACAACGCTGTTTATATATGGACTTCCTAAAATTCACACCCATAGTCTCTGGTAAGAGATGGATCACTACAGCAATGTCTAAATATTTAGATAAGCAACCAGCTAGTTTCTTAAAGAATTGTAATAGTTATATTCAGGACACTCAGGATTTTTTGTTGAGACTTAATGACTGGTCAAAAACTAATACATGGGCTGACATTATTTTTGTAACCATGAACATTAACTCCCTGTTTACTGTTATTCCCAATGAGTATGGAATTGAAGCAATAAGGGAATTTTTGAATATACACAGCCAATATGGTACAGCTAAGGCTGAATTGCTATGTTCTGTGCTGGATTGTGTCCTGGATAATAATGTATTTATGTTCAATAAGAAATTTTATTATCAGAGACTACGTATTGCAATGGGCATACCAGTCGTGAATACCTATGCCAATCTGGTACTAGCTAGATGGCAGGAGAAATTTATATTTGATGAACAAAATGGAGTGTTTAGAAATGGTAATTTGCTATTTTTAAGTGATTTATGGATGATGTATTCTTGTTACGGAAGGGTAGCTTGGATGAGCATACCTCATTCACAGACTACCTGCACTCTTCAACAGACTTCTTGGTATTTGATGTTAAATCATCTTATGATAGTATTAACTTTTTAGACATTATGGTATTTAAAATATATTGCTCTTAATACTGTGATTTATAGGAAAATGTACAAGCAGTAAGATATGTACATTCAGAAAGTATGCATCCTAGACATATTTTCAAAGGAGTTGTTAAAAGTCAGTTTATGAGAGCAAGTAGATTAAGTACTGAGAATGGGATACTTATAATGGAAATGGAAGGGATGACAGTGGCCTTTAAAAGTAGAGGTTATAGTAATGCAATTATTGAAGAAACAAAAAGTTTGATTAATGAGTTAAGAAAGGACATGGCTAACCATATTTATCGAGAGATGGTAGTGGTGTTTTGAATGATGTCATTGGTGAGAATAGAAATAGAGTTAGAACTAGCTATATGATGAAGTTTAATAGACACACTAAAATAATGCAACAGATTATTAAAAAATAAATGGACTATTCTAGCTTCAAGTCAGAATGTTAATGAGATAGTAGGTACAAGACCTTAGTTTTTATATAAGAGGGAAAAGAATTTGAAACAATACCTATGTTATAAAGATATTATCAAAGGGAAAACAGATACCAGTTTCAAGAATAAGAGGAACAATGGAAATAACCCTTGTTATAATTACATCCAATGTAGGGACATTAATACAGATACATTCTTTAGGCACCCCATTAGCCAAGAAATATTTGAGTTTAAGGCTTCAGCTACATGTAATACGGAGAATGTAGTTTATTTTGCAAACTGTGTACAATGTCAATGTTTTTATATTGGTAAGACTAATAAAAAATTAGAAGATAGAATTAGTGCACATATGTGCGATATCCATAGGAGTGGCAGTACTAATGCTTTAGCAAACCATGTATTCAATTAAGGTATGGAACATAAATTTAGATTTAGAATTTTACAGACTATTCATTCTAGTGATAATTGGGGGGGGGAGCATAGTAAACAGAACAGAATTAAATGAGTATAAATGGATAAATTATTTTAGGGCAGATAGTTTAACAAGACTTAATAGTGGCAGCAGTATTAAACCTATTTTAAAATATAAACATGATGTGATCTAATGAATATTTATTTTAATTTGGTATGTTCATAGGTTCATAGGTTCATAGGTTCATACTAGGCTATCTGCCCGAGGGCATTTACAAGCCTAGCCCATAGTTTTGTGGCTTACGCCACCCCTTTAGTATGGGGAACTATACCCATTATTTTGCTGTGCCTCTGTCGAGCAGTGACACTGAGGTAATCCCTGGGGTATATCTGCGATCTCCCATCCATTGGTCAAGATTTCTCTTGAACAAGGCCAGCGAGGTGCTCTGCCTCACATATACCGGGATTTTATTCCACAGCATAGGAGTCTTTGGGTGATGAATCTATCCCTCCAGCACGTCCTATTAATAGCCGTGTCGAGGTTTAAGTCTCTCGCCCTTGTGGCTCTGATGGATCTAGATTTTTGAGGTGAAGCATATTCATCAAATCTGGGTTTGACATGGCCTTGTATGTTAGGCAAAGGTCACCTCTGAGCAAGCGGTAGCGACTGAATAGAGCTGGAGTTCTTTCAGTCGGGCAGCATAGGACAGATGTTTGAGACCCTTTATCCTTTTGGTGAGGAACTTTTGTGGCCTCTCCAGCTGCTGCAAGTGTCGGGTCAGATACATTCCGAATGGGGCATTGTACTCAATCATTGGTCTGATGAGTGATGAGTATAGGAGACTATGACCTCCCTTGATCTAGATGAGAATCCCTTCATGATAAGGTGGGCAATGTAGAAGGTCTTCCTAACTACTTTAGCTACATGGGTGTCAAATGACAGACTACTATCAACCTGGGTCCCCAGGTCCCTGATAACTTCTTCTGTGCTCAGTGGATTGCCACCTATTTGGTAGCTAGGGGTAACCTTGTTTTTCCCAAAGGGTATGACTATGCATTTTTTGGCATTTAACTTTAGGCCATGGCTCTGGCACCAGTTATCCGTTTCTGTGAGACCCTTCTGAAGGATATCTGTGTCAGATGTGTTTTCTACTATGGCGCCCAGTTTGCAGTCATCTGCAAACTTTGTCAGCCATAATCCTCCTGTGTTTGCTTGTACTTCGGAAAAGTAGATGCCAAACAAGAGTGGGCCCAGGACTGAGCCCTGTGGTACACCACTTGTGACAGGCTTTGAGTCTGACATGGCGCCAGCAACTCTGACCCTGTGGGTTCTGTCACTCAGCCAGTTTGCAACCCATCTTGTGATGTATGGGTTAACATTTAAGCTGATAAGTTTTTCAATGATACCCGAGTGGGGTATTGTATCGAAGGCCTTCGCCAGATCGAGGTAGGCTGTATGGACTGCCTTTCCCTCATCAATGGCTTTGGTGACTGTTTCAAAAAGTCAACCAAGTTTAGAAGGCATGATCTGCCTTTGACAAAGCCAAACTGGGATGGATCCAAAGTCTGCAAATTTCCTATGTCTTTATTTATGAGGTCCATTATGATCCTCTCCATGGCTTTGCAGATAAGGCTTGTCAAGCTAATGGGCGGTAATTTCCAGGGTCGGTGGAGGCACCGCCTTTGTGAAGTGGGACCACAGTTGCAGTGCACCACTCCTGGGTGCGTATCCAGAGGTAAGACTATGATTAAACAGCTGTCCTAGCTGTGGGTTTAATTCCTCATTGAGTTCGTGGAGCACACAGCCGGGGACACCATCAGGTCCCATGGATGCTGTGTTTTTGCTTTGGAGAGAGCAGTTCTCACTTGGGCGTTGGAGATGTTTGGGGGCTGCAATCGCTTGGTATAGATATCTCTCCTTTTGGGGAAGAAGTTTGCACTGAACCTGTCAGCCAGTATGTTGGCAATGTCTGTAGGATCAGTAATCTTCACATCATTTTGAACTAGTTCTGAGCATATCTGGGAGTTTCCTCCCAGGTTTCTAACATAGCTAAAGAAGGCCTTATGATTGTCTTTTGAGTCTTTAGCTATTTTTCTCTCAAAATTTGCTTTGGATGATTTTATGAGAGCTCTTAGTTTTTACTTATAGTGATCAAGGGTGTCTTACCTTTTAAGGATTTTGCTCTATCTTGTAGTAGCTTCCTCCTTTTGTTGTAGAGTTTGTTTATGGCTGGGGTCCACCAGACTGGACGCTTGCCTTTGGCACAAAGAGTCTTTGTTTTGCTTGGGATTGCCTTATCCATGCAGTCCTGCAGGTGCTGGTAGAAGGCATTTGTAAGTGATTCAGCGGCTTGAGTACTGTTTTCCGCCGGCTCGGGTCCTTAAAGGAGACCACACTAGTCTTTAGAAGTGTGAAGTCGGCTTTCGAGAAGTTTTACTGTGGTCTTTTAAATTTCAGGTGGGGGTGGGATGAGGACCTCCAGCGAGATTAGTTTGTGATCTGATCTCACCAGTGAGGGGTATACTTCCGGTGTTGAACATTGTGCTCCCATGTTCATGATGATGAGATCAAGTATGTTTTCTCCTCTTGTGGGGATGGTGACTAGTTGTTCCATGGCATTTGAGTTTATGAATTCCAGGAACTTTTGGGCTAGGGTGTTTGGGCTTGAGTAGTGTTCCCAGTCAATATTAGGGTAATTGAAGTCACCTAGTATGATGGTGTTTGGTGATACATTTATCCCCTCTAGTGTTTTCAGGAAGGCCATGTGAGGTTCCTGAGTTTGTGAGGGTGGCCTGTAACATGCTACAATTTGCAGAGCAGTCTTCCCTATGGTTAATTGCACTTGGATGGTCTCCGATGCATCGTGCGTTGCCACCAGTCTTGAGGTGTGGGTGTCCTTGATGAATATGGATACCCCCCCCCCCCCTCCTTTCTTGGTATTGTCCGGATTTTGGGGCGCGACGCATGATAAGAGGTAAAACCTGATAGTGCTGGGGTGCTCTCAGGAGCCTTGAACCAGGTTTCTGTCACTGCACAGACATCGATGTTCTCCATACTGAGAAGGGCCTCGAGTGCGTGCATTTTGAGATTTAGACTTCTGGCATTGAGCAGCATTACCCTTAGTTTTTTTCCTTTTTTGTGTTCTAGGGTGGTAGGTTTAGAATTTGAGCCTTGCCTAAAAAGGCACTATGGGGGTGGCAAGAGCCTTTGCCAATATCCGGAATCCCAGGGGTGACAGGTGCAAGCCGTTCCTTGCGAAGCAGCGTGGCTTGTCCAGCATGTATAATGTTCTTTGCATTTTAAGTTGATTATTGATGTTAATTGGAAGTGTGAATTGATTGGCTGTTTCTAATATAAAAGGAAGGCATTGTTTTCATGTTTAGTACATTGAAAAAAAAGAGTTTAACTCAAAAGCTCTGAGTTTTTATGCTGTCTTTTATTAAATGGGTTTACTGAATGGTGGACTTCAGTTATTTGTTCTTTTTACTTTTCTAAAAGATCAGTTTAATAATAATCCAACCATTATATATACTATGTATTATATGGCAAAACATCTAATAGCATTTGCTGACCAATGGACTACCCTCTTTAATGACTTCAATACCTCCATAAAGCCAATACCCCCTGAGATTGCAACCCAAAAAAACTCTATTTCCCAATGCCAACCCTCACAACAAACTTATCTTGTCAATAGCCACAGTCTGACAATCTTCACATTATCAAACCTACTCCAGTCCTTCAAACATATAAACCACCATCCAAGATTTAGTAAAGTCACATAACCCTGTCACCTGTGCAACTATACTACTTGGAGCTAAACCCACCTTAATCTACCCTTGTCCCGAAATTTCATCCCTTGAGTTTATTTTTTTTTAATTGCATCACATTCACAACTGGTAAATCAAACAGACCATGGTCTTAATCCACTAGCAACCTCAGAAACACAATGCCTTGCTTAGCTCCTCAAAACTTCTGCTTAAACAATGGAAACCCGTTCCTCACACATCCCCAGCATACATGCTTACCTTGCAATGCTCTGTGAAACCCTCCATCTAGACTTAAAAAGGGCATCCAGATAACAAACCTCCTTCTGATTGCCCAACCACTGCTGCCACATCCAATGAAGAACAACACTAACCTCTCAAATTAGCACAGACCACCGAGCAGCTGTCTGGATAGTCTTAACACAGGAGAACTCCAACCAATTATCATACCCACAAAATACGACACAGCGTCAGATTGTTGTGACTCCACCCACCTGTAAACAACCCCTAACTCTCAATAAACAATCTCCAAACCTGCTTTACCCTGCCCCTGACATACTTCATCCTCACCTCCCCCACACTTCTTCCAAACTCCATCTCTGACGTACCTTAATGAGCACCTAATAAAGTAAGATTACCTGAGATCTTATTGTGCATCACTCCAATAAACAGAACATCCACCCCAACAGAAGCCATCCCCTTTCAAATCCACTTCCTTCAGGCATCTGACTGATGCTGACACTGTGCTCACCCCATCTGTGACCTTATTGTGCACCACATGAGTGAGTGAAACATCCACCCCAGCAAAATCCATTTCCTACGAAATCCACTTCCTTCAGGCCACTGACTGATGCCCATTCTGAGCTCCCCATCTGCAAAAGAAAAGAAAACTGCAAATCCTCTGCACACACATAGACTAAAACTATTAATGACAATATTAGGCACTGTCAAGGGCCTACATTGTTCATCAACTGCCCAGCCACTACACTGCCCTGCATCCCCTATCCTCAATAAGCTGGGACCACCATATCCTTTAGCAAAACCTTTCACAGCGAGCGAAACATGCAGCTGCCAAACAGTCTTATGCCTCAGGCAGCTGTGAACTGAACCTATGCATTTGACTGACACTTATTAAAATGGATAAGATAAAGTGAACTACCAACTCAAGCCTGCTACAACTAAATACTGTGGCTGAGGAATAATTTAAATATTACCATACCTGGGTTACCTAATAATTTCTATACAAAACCAATACCACACTATATGATCAATTTAACTTATTCCATAAAACAGGTTTGGGGGAATTTCTGTAAGCAAACACTACAAAAATATCCCCACACAATCACACTTCCCGCATTTCAAAGCTTAAACAAAACCACATAGTCATCTGGTTAAAAAGAAAGACCTTTGCACCTTCTCCCATATGCTGCTCTGTTTAACAAGCAGCTGTAATGCAACATATACATTGGAATGAAACTTAAGATACTTAAATCAAGAGTAAAATTTCTCCATAATGAACCCACCCATACCACTCACATGTAACTCATATCCAGGAATGTTCCTCAGTTGGGGTCATAAAAGTTCCTGTTCCTCAAAGTTTCACCACTAAAAAAGGACAGTCACACATTCCATGTTAACAATTTAACTGATATCAATATTAAATAGAACTGTCTTATTTCATCACAAGGCCTGTTCTATAAATAAAATATCACATTTTAACTATCCTATAAATTAACTAGTTAAATTTCTTTATGAGCCATTAAAAAGAAAGCATTCTACCATTTATCGATTTGTTCCACATTTTAAGTGGCGGTCTCATCTCAGAGATGAAAGGAGAGACAAAAATCAAGGTAATGGAAAAATTTAAACCATCCCATACCTCTTCCAATACAGCAGATCATGGAGCCTGTGATGGCATCTGTGTTAAAGCTGAGGCTTAACCCAAAAGAAACCCTCCGTAACATTACCAAACTTACCACAAGTTACGAATGAGAAGCGCGCATGCAGTAGTGACACTCACCACCACAAAAAAGCCATCATCTTCACACAACCACTCATTCATACAAGAGACTAACAATCGCAAACCCCTTCTTTACAGCATGCATTTACTTACCCCTTTAACTCACTGTAAAGGCACCATACTTATTATTATGTGTATCAAACATATTTACCTGCAAACTTCTCAGGAAACAATCTAACTCAAAATGGCACAAATAACCTCGATCATGACCATGAGGGTGAATGAATCTAAGCATGTTAAGTTAACAAAAGAGATATTCTCTAAACCTCTGAACAACCATCACCTGGCAACTGCCTGCCTACCCCATTTTGTCACATAAGCCTCCCCCAACTTTAAGAGTAATGTTAAAAGTGAGACCCTATTTGTGCTCACCTGATACTGCTTGTTTTGCCTACAACCCTCTCAGAAAAAGTGTTGGAAAACTGAAATGCACCATCCCTTCCATAGGTCATTTTAAGGTAACTACCTTGCAAGGATGATATCAAAAGTATCATGCTTACCAATTCAGCCTCTTCATACATACAGGCTCTGCAACCCCCCCCCCCCAGTGACCCCCAAACAAAGATGAGCATCAAACTCTTTACCTTGTGTCTATCAGGCAAACACCTTATCACTATGCCCCCCCCCATGTTTATGTTAAGCTTCCTGTCAGATGTTGGAACTCTGAACTGAGAACCCTCCAAAGTTTAAAGAAAGTTATAAATTATGAGATAACATCTGCCCCCCATGAATTTTCCAAAAGTTAGAAAGTCTGAAATTCAAACTCCTGTCATAATTTTCCCGAATGGTATGAAATCTGAAAACCCAAGTGTATGCTACCAGTTTCTAACTACAATCCTCAGTGATTTGCTACTAATTTGCCAAAAAACTGCAATTTAGAAAAAACGGAACAAAATAAAAGGCAAAATCTGGAAACAGCCAAACAGTTGGGTAGCATAGCTTACAACTTATCTATAGTGGCCCCATTATATATATATATATATATATATATATATATATATATATATATATATATATATATACATATATACATAGATACATAGATACACATACACCCTTTGTTCCCCACCTCTTTTTTTTATACATTTTGTATATATATATATATATATATATATATATATATATATATATATATGTATATATATATATATATATATATGAAATGCTCCTCTACCACATGACCCCTGGCACTGAACCTACCATCCAATCTACTACCCACCCTGGGAAATGGACAATGACAACAACTTATATAATACTACGGCAAGCTGCAGCTAGATCATGGTATTCTACAAACAGAGCTGAATTGATAAAAAGGCTTATGAAATCTTTAAACAATAAATAACCTCACTACCATCACCAACATATCCATGCTAATTAAATCACAACCAAGCATACCCCTTCTGATTCAAAGAATTACTCTGAGGAATCAGACTCAAGCCCTGTTCTTTGTGTTTATGAGTTAAACACCTTAACCAATACACCAGCCTTTTCATCCCACACCCATGGGACCTTTTACCTGATCATGATTTTTCCCCTGACGTACCACCTACAGGCAAGGTGAAGATTGTGAAGCACCTACCTCTTAACTTCTTAATTAAATAGCCCGAGTCCTCCATGCTTCACCATGACTAAAATGTAGAATGTTCACCCGAAGCTAAGACACAAACATAGTTCTCAACCTCTGAACCTAAGAAATCTGGACAAAACCTGACACAATGAGGGGACAAAGGCTCAAAAATAGGGACATATCTTAAACATTGCTCTTATAAAGTTATAAAATTATTAGAATAACAGGATTTGTGTTAGCATTCATTGCCTGAAAGATATGAAGTCTGAAACTCAAATGAACGCTATTTAGTGTATTCACTACTTAGACCATAAACACATTTTTTTTTGAGGAACAGACTAAAAATATAAAGCAAAAATCTTGACCCTCCACAAACTCTTTGAAGTCGAGATGCAAGGCTGCAAGCTGACATTACAGAGCACATTAAAATAAGTAAATTTGAAAGCTGCAGAAATGTCAAAATTAAGCCTTGATTGACAAATAAAAAAAATACCAAAACCCTCAGTAAATGAGGTATCTACTCACAAGCCTGTTCTGGCAATCTCCCCCCCAAGGGTGGAACCATCATACTGACAATCATTGTTCTTCTTTTGTTTATTTATTTATTTATTTATTTTAATTTTTTTTTTAGAAAAGCCCTAATATATACTGAGCATGCAAGACAACCAGCCATCACCAGAGTGTACCTTGAGCCTGCAAAAACACCCAAAATGCACACCAAATGGCCAGCATGCAGCAGGAACTACAAGGTACAGATCCAAAACACTGAGACCAATGTGTCTGCCCAAACAGACAGCCACAGCTCCACCATGCAACTAAGCCACAAAGGTGAGACAACTGCAACCAGGAAAACACCAATGAACCTACACTCCTCCAACAACCAAACTCTGCACTCCGGCCCTGCAACCTACATGCCACATTCACCACATGCCTACAGCCCTATGTTTAGGTTATTGTCAGGGCAATATGCCCTGTTTATTTATCAGTAAAAAGGAGTAGAAATGAAAATAGACTTCTCTACTGGTATCCTGTTATTGTTTGTAGGTCATAGTTAGTGAAGATCAGCTGAATCTCTTTTGCAAGCAGGTGCTATCAAACTGTATAGAATCTTGTCATGCACGTTACCTGTTTTGTAAAAGTTCCTGCAGAGTGTATCCCTTGTTGGTTAATGGCGAAGAATTGTTTATAAAGAATTAAACATCTTGAAAGTACTTTGGTTGTCTTGAAGATCAGTGAGATTTTCAGAATTTGTAAAGGTTCTGATGATGGAGATGATATTTGATGAGTACATTCATACAATGTCTAGTTTCAGTGCAAATCGATACATACAGCCTAAAACAGTATTAAACAAGAAATAACGCATAAACATATGAAAAGGTCCTGTCAGGATATGTATAACACACAAAATGGCACCAAAATCATGATTTTAAACAAAAAAAATTCTAAAATGCTGCAATCACCTCACATAATCATAATCCCAAAGGAAAAAGATACAAAAATCAACACATTTTCCTGCCAAAACTTACAAATTAAACTTTTAATCATCAGGAAAAAAACAGGCACAATTAATTCATGAAACATGAGGTAATGAAAGGAAGTGAAGTAAAATGGCTTTTGTACAGATACTCACCTAAACATTCACAAATGATAATAAAACACATTTGAATGATTAAACCCCCAGAACCAACAATCAGCTTAAAATAAACAGTATAAGTATTGTATTGTGCAGTCAAACTAAAACTCAAGTATGTACCAAATTTCTAAGTAGAAAAATAGTGAAAGCAGCAGAATATACTATTCTAGTACTGATAGAAAAAGCAGATCAAAGAAATAAAAACCCAAAAGGGTTTCTTATCTGAGCTCAGCAGCTGAAGAGATCCAAAGTAAAGAGCAGTCTTCCAAGAGGTCCTTCTCTTACTGTGGCAGTAGAAAACTGAAAGGGTTCTGTCTTTTGGTTTGTAAGGCAGCTCCCGTACTGTTAGTTGATTGGTCTGTCACACCCACAGACAGGCAGGGGAGGGACTCTGTGGGACTCTGAACTTTAGTAACTGCCAGAGGAGAGTAGCAGATCACTACTACCTGAATACCAGTAAGGCAGTGCTTTTATGAGCATCCACTGTTACAGGTAGGTAGGATTTATGAAAGTGTACTTTATTAAAGTAACAATTTTCAATTCCTTTTTTTTTATTTTTTAATATGTTGATTGTTGCCTGTAAAGAAGAGGCATTTTAAACCAAAATGTAATCATGTACTATGATGTGAATAAATCTGTCATACAGAAAGAGTCACAGAAAATGATTAAATAATTTGTTTCTTGAACAGAAATTTTAATTAAAAGATGGAATAAATCAAAGACTGATAATCTTTCCATCATAAACCTGAGATGCTATTGTTATTTATGTAATATATTTTTTAATATTAAACATTTTTGCTCAGGTAAATCATGGCATATTTTAGATTACCTGCATACTTGTGTTTGTAAAGTAGTTTCCGTCTTGCTTATTTAATCACGGGACTCATTTTTAATACATTTTCTTCAACAAATTATGTTTACTGAGACACTAATGAAGCTTACTGCTCAGTCATATTTTACTACCAGTTAATAATAACCTACATTATGGAAGTTGTAGTATTTCTGGAAGCTGAAAGAGAAAATCATGAGAAAAGAAATTACAACTCATGAAACAATAACTCCCTTAAGTCAAGAATTATTGCTAGTCAAGAGTTAGAATGTTGTCCCGATGGAAAGTATAACACTAGTGTTGCAGAAAAAATTACCAGTCACCTATTCTTCCAGTATGGAACTCCTGCAGCACCATGACTAAATAAATACTTTTATAGAGGGGTATTGATAGCTTTGCTTATTAAAAAAGATGATGTATTTATAATTTACATATGGATTAGTATTACCAGAATGATATTCTGTTCTGCAGTGATCTTTTTTCAGATAAGTCAACATACTAACCACAAAAATGTTTGGATTGCAGACAACTTACATTAAGATTATCTTTGGATCTGCTGCTAAATAAGGGTTATTAAAGACAAGGTTAGAAAAGTAAAACAGGTACTGAGGCAGAAAGAATGCTGGATGTAAAAGTTCAAATTTAATTAGCTGGTTTTACATAAAATGCAAGTAACATGGAAGGGAATTTTATACAACATCCACTTATACACATACAAAACAACCAAACTAAAGACTCATTAGAAATTAAATCAGTTAAATTCAGCCCAGATCATGAAATCTCATATCAAAAAGAGTGCCTGCCTAAAGCTAGCCAGTGACTGGTACAGCTGAGGGAGCCTGATAAAAGAATGAATAATACTCAGATTTTTCAAGATGAACCTGTGGAACTGCCAACAAAAACCTTGCATATGCTAGCAGGACAGAAGAAGTTCCCTCAGATAACAAGCATACAGGTCAAGAGTAGATAAATAAACTAACATTAAGATTATATAGATGATCCACTAGCGAAATGAAACCCAATGAAGGCTGCACAGAACAGGCATAATGTGCTGATAATGTAATATACCAGTAAGTACACTAGATGTAGAGATCTGCACCATCCTTAACTGGTATATCTCAGTGTTAGAAAGTTCTAGGTAATGGGCAAATCAGTAATCCAGTCTGGAGGAGACCAAGGAATGAAAGACAACTGAGAGAGAGATCAGCTTGAGATATCAAGTGTTTAATCCTTGATGTTTCACAAATGGAAACAATAATATTTTACTACAGCTAACACCTGGTCCCAAAATGATAGCACAGAGGCTAGAGTAACACCAAGATTTCATACTTTATTAATGAACTCAAGCTTATTACCATAGTACATGTTACAGTTTAGCCAATGTGGAACAGAAGAATCTCTAAAGGTTATACAAAATTCTAAGGCCTCAATCTTGGTGGTGTTCAATTTTAACCAGTTTAGAGATAGGCATGAATGCATGGCTTCTAAATCATCACTGAGGGAGTAAACATCCACCATATCATTTTGAGGAAAGGTGAAATGCTGTAGATCTGTGTGTCACCAGTATAAGTACATACCTTAACACCATGTAAGATGTATTGTAAGCTCACTTCATGCACATACTATCAGTTTCAGTTTAATGAATGACATCATAGTGTCAAGGAATTTGTTTTAATCTGAGGTGGCAGAAAACTCTTTCAACAACTTTGAAGTTTACAGAAATGTAAATGCAAAACAACTCCAAACCATTCAGTGTTCAATAACAAAACCAAAATTAATGGTACAGATACACTTTATTTCAGATCATTCCAGGGTGAAATCCTGATAGCTTTTGAGCAAAGAATATGGCTAATCATTACATAATGCCTTCTGTTCTTAAATGTGAAGTTCCCAAAAGCCAAACATAAATGCAGAACAACACCTAGCATTCAATAACAAATCAGAGGTGAAAAGTACAAATATACTTTATTCCAGATCATCCCAGGGTGAAATTTCAATAGATTCCATGGATAAAGTAGAATTCCCTTACCAGGAATGACAACAAAGTGAGGAGAGTGTGTTGAGCAGATGGAAAGAGTACTTTGAGGGGCTGATGAATGAAGAGAATGAGAGGGGGAGAAGGTTGGATGATGTGCGGATAGTAAATCATGACATGCAGTGGATTAGCAAGGAGGAAGTAAGGATAGCTATGAAGAGGGTGAAGAATGGAAAGCCTGTTGGTCCAGATGACATACCCGTGGAAGCATGGAAGTGTTTAGGTGAAATGGCAGTGGAGTTTTTAATTAGATTGTTTAATGAAATCTTGGAAATTGAGAGGATGCCTGAGGAATGGAGAAAAAGTGTTTTGGTACTGATTTTTTTAAGAATAAGGGTGATGTGCAGAGCTGTAGTAACTACGGAAGGATTAAACTGATCAGTCATAGCATGAAGTTATGGGAAAGAGTAGTGGAAGCTAGGTTAAGAAGGGAGGTGATGATTAGTGATCAGCAGTATGGTTTCATGCCAGAAAAGAGCACTACAGATGCAATGTTCACTCTGAGAGTGTTGATGGAGAAGTACAGAGAAGGTCAGAAGGAGTTGCATTGATTGTGGATTGTGTCTTTGCGGACTTAGAGAAGGCATATGACAGGGTGCCTAGACAGGAGTTATGGTATTGTATGAGGAAGTCGGAAGTGTCAGATAAATTATGTAAGACTGGTACAGGATATGTACGAGGCTAGTGTGACAGCAGTCAGGTCTGCAGTGGGAGTGATGGATGCATTTAAGGTGGAGGTGAGATTACATCAAGGATCAGCTCTGAGTCCTTTCTTATTTGCAATGGTGATGGATAGGTTGACAGACGAGATCAGACAGGAGTCTCAATGGACTATGATGTTTGCAGATGACATTGTGATCTGTAACGAGAGTAGGGAACAGGTGGTGGAGACCCTGGAGAGGTGGAGATATGCTCTAGAGAGAAGAGGAATGAATGTCAGCAGGACTAAGGCAGAATATATGTGTGTGAATGAGAGGGAGGATAGAGGGATGGTGAGGATGCAGGGAGTAGAGGTGGCGAAGGTGGATGAGTTTAAATACTTGGGATCAACAGTTCAGAGTAATGGTGAGTGTGGAAGAGAGGTGAAGAAGAGGTACAGGCAGGATGGAGTGGGTGGAGAAGAGTGTCAGGAGTGATTTGTGACAGACGAGTACCAGTAAGAGTGAAAGGGAAGGTCTACAAGAAGGTAGTGAGACCAGCTATGTTATATGGGTTGGAGACAGTGGCATTGACAAAAAGGCAGGAGTCAGAACTGGACGTGAAAGATTTAATGATGTTAAGATTTGCACTGGGTGTGACGAGGGTGGACAGGATTAGGAATAAGTGTATCAGAGGGTCAGACCAGTTTGGAAGGTTTGGAGATAAAGCCAGAGAGGCAAGATTATGTTGATTTGGACATGTGCTGTGGAGGGATGCAGAGTATATTGGGAAAAATATGCCAGGTAACAGGAAAAGAGGAAGGCCTAAGATAAGGTTTATGGATGTGGTGAGAGAGGACATGCAGGTGGATGGTGTGACAGAGCAAGATGCAGAGGACAGGAAGAAATGGAAATAGATGATCCACTGTGGCAACCCCTAACAGGAGCAGCCGAAAGAAGAAAAAGATAGAGGATTGTTTGGTAAAGTTGTTTGGAAGAAAACATAGGGAGAAGAAGTGAGCAAAGCAGATTGGATCTGAAATACAGTAAAAGTAATGCTTCTTGGTAAGGTCATGCCATTGTCATTACTCACTCCTGATCCCTGATGTTTTATGCTGTTAAGCTATGAACCTTGAAGATAAGGCCTTCAGACCCACCAAAATCCTTATAACCCAAACACCTACAATCTTTATTAATGGAGTATAATTAAAGAAAAATATGTCCCTTTCCTTGAAAATTGTAATTGTTTTGGTATGTTGGAATTCATCATCTCTTCTAGAATTTCCTTATTTCTTCTCAGTTTTGGGAATGAGTCTGTCTAGCTTTGTTACCAATTTGACACACCCAGCCTTCAAGATATCCACTGGTATGACATCTGGTCCTGCAGGTTTGTTAGTCATGGTCTCACTGACACATCCTATTCCTTCAATGATAGGAGGAAAATCTAATACCTGGCAATAAGGACTTAAATTATTCAAAAGTAATTTTTCTAACTTGAAATGCTTCAGTTCCCTTTAAGAACATCAGGTCAATCTGAGCTGAGTGTGGTGTGTGACTGTGTGACCTTGAACCAAGAGTTCAGAATATATTACTCTTGCCACCCCTAATCCAAGTGCACAACATAAGTGCTATAAGTGCTGTAAGATGGTAGATAAGACAAACAACAAAAATTTCTAAACCATCCCTACACTAAGATGTTAATTGAGTCAGTTATGTTAGTTGTTTGCACAAGGACTGCTTGAAGGATGAGCAGTTACTGACTGACATTTAGAACATGTGTTCATACAACATGAATATAAAGTAACAAAAGATATAGTTCTGTTTTTTTCTAAGAAGAGATGGAGTAGAGTAGGTTATTTAGAATTTTGTTGCAGAATTTACTCCATCAGAAATAATGCTGAACAACAGAATGCACTTAATATATTGCTATTTATTACTATTTATAATTTACAATTTGGAGGGCAAATCCCTACACCACTAACAAAGAGTGTGCTATGCCTCCTGCAGCTTCAGTCTAATTCTAGTCAACAACATTGCTATACTTTAGAGTAAAGACAATAACCAGACTTCCATTACCCATCAATGAATGTATGGTTCTGCTATATAGGTTCACAGGTAGGTTCATAGGTGGGTACCAGGCTATCTGTCCTGGGGTCTATATAAGCCTAGCCAAAAAGGTTCCCTGGCTTTCGCCACCCAAGAAAATTATTTTCCTGTGCCCCTGTCAAGCAGTGCTGCAGAAGTGATCCCAAGGGTGAATTTTCTATTTCCCATCCAGTCGTCTTAAAGAGGGCCAATGAAGAGCTTTGCTTGACATGAATGGGTAGTTTGTTCCAGAGAATGGGAAGAGATTGGGATTTCTTTACGTGTAGCATGTCCATGGGTTTAACATAGCTTTGTATATTAGGCAGAGATCGCCTCAGGGTAGGCAATATGCGACAGAGTAGAGCTGGAGTTTTTTTTTAGACAGTCTGCGTATGGCATCTGTTTGAGACCAGTAATCCTCTTAGTGAGGTATTTCTGTGTCTTTTCCAATTGTTGGATGTGTCTTGTGAGATACATGCCAAATGGGGCATTGTACTCTATAATGGGTCGGATGGAACAATGACCTCCTTTTTTCTAGAGGATAACCCATTTGTGATGAGGTGTGCCATGCAGAAGGATTTCCTGACTACTGAGGCGATGTGGTTATCAAAGGAGAGACTAGTGTCCACTTGTGCCCCAAGGTCTCATCACACTTTCAGTGTTTAGTGAGCTACCACCTATGTGGTAATTCATGGGTACTGAGATTTTCCCAAAGGGGATGACAATGCACTTCTTGGCATTGAGCTTGAGGCCATGACTTTGACACCAAGCATCTGTCTCTGTGAGGCCCTTTTATAGAATGTCTACATCATTAGGTGATTCTATTATGGCTCCCAGTTTGCTGTCATCTGCGAACTTTGTTAGTCAAAGACCTTCTGTGTTGGCCTGCACTTCAGAGAAGTAGATGCCGAACAGGAGAGGACCCAGGACCGAACACTGTGGTACTCCACTCATCACTGATCTGAAGTTGGACTTGGAGTTGGCTACTTTTACTGTGTGGGTTCTGTCAGTGAGCCAGTTGGCCACCCATCTTGTAACATAGGGATTTATGCCCAGTTTAGTGAGTTTATCTATAATTCCAGAGTGGGGGATGGTATCGAAAGCCTTGGCGAGTTCAAGATAGGTTGTGTGCACTAACTTGCCCTCATCTATAGCTCTAGTGACTGCTTCAAAGAAGTCAATCAGGTTTAGTAGACATGATCTACCTTTTACAAACCCAAACTGAG
This sequence comes from Protopterus annectens, assembly GCF_019279795.1. Taxonomy (NCBI): domain Eukaryota; kingdom Metazoa; phylum Chordata; order Ceratodontiformes; family Protopteridae; genus Protopterus; species Protopterus annectens. Next base: position 701,118,650 of record NC_056732.1, on the reverse strand, counting down.
TGGGGTCCAGGGTTTGGAGGTTACCTATGTCTTTATTTATAAGCTCCAAGACAATACGTTCCATGGGATTACAGACCAGGCTCGTCAGGCTAATGGGGTGGTAGATTCCGGGGTCCGTGGTGGCACCCCCTTTGTGGAGTGGGATAATCATCACTGTGTGCCATTCAGTAGGCACATAGCCTGAGCTGAGGCTATGATTGAACATGGTACTTAGCTGGGGTGTCTGTTTGTTCTGTAGTTCGTGCAGTATGCAGCCTGGGATGATGTCTGGTCCCATGGTTGCTGTGAGTCATTGCAAAGTTGGTCACTACTTGAATGGTTTCCACCACATTATGACCTAATTACATTAGTAGTTTTGTGGTCTAGACCTCATAACAAAGTTAAGTCTGGTCTAAACCTTACATCAGGATTACTATACAACTCTTTTGACAGGATAGCAAATATGCACCTGCAGAAAACAAACAATTACATTTTGTCCTATGATAACACAGACGATATCTCTTAAACACAACAGAGATATTTTTTTGCCTTATAAGGACCAATCAATATATTTAGTTAGACATTTTAAGTATAGATAGCAATCTGACTTTAAATATCAAAAGACAGCACGAGATAAATAAATGCTATGCCACCAAGAATAGGAGGCATTATACAATAATTAAACATGTTCTATGCATAACATTTTTTCTTTAGCCCTGAGCTATGGTCCAAATTAATTTTAGTATCCACAGAAGCTATTGGGATTTCAGCCTCGAATGATCTGGAGTCAAGTGTATTTGTAACATTCATCTTATTTTTGTTATTGTATGTTCTGGAATTGGTTTGTGTTTACAATTACAAAAACTTGAAAGTGCGCTGGGAATTTCAGTTGTACATTCTTGTGCAAATGTGATTTTATTCACCTGGGAAAGTGAGTTTGCTTTTCGCTCAACAGAATAAATCTAGTGATAAACTACTACTTTATAAATGCTTCGTGGATGACTTTCTTAAGCATTGCAGTACTTCCTAGTTGTTGGCTAACTATGACCATTAAATGAATTCTTTTACAATGTTAAAAGTTTTCTATACTTTAACATTTCACTCTTTCCTGTTCGATTATACACTGTTCATTCTGATCCGTATTCACTGTGCAGACAACACAGATCCATTTGATTTTATTGGCCTCCATTTACCTATTGAGTGACTATCAGCAATCAAGGGAAACTGGCCTAGATTTCTCAATGGTTTTCTGAGCTGCAAGCCTAGTAGCTACCTATGACCTAGATAAAGATATAGTCAGACAATTTTGCAACAAACTAGAGTAGATACATTTTGATAACGTCTTGAGAATCTTAAGCTACTCCATTCTATAAACAAAGGAGCAAATGCCTATCCCAACTGAATGTAACCTCCCTGACATCACAGATGCACAGGTGAAAGCTGCCCTCTCCAAAGCAAAAAACACAGCATCTATGGGACCGGACGGTGTCCCAGGCTGTGTCTTACACGAGCTCCAAGAAGAACTGAACCCTCACATTAAGTCACTGTTCAGACTTAGCCTTACTACAGGATATGTACCCAAAGAATGGCATACAGCTACAGTGGTCCCACTCCACAAAGGTGGTGCCACAACGGACCCCAGAAACTATCGCCCCATAAGCCTGACTTGTCTGGTCTGTAAAACTATGGAGCGTATTATCATGGAACTCATAAACAAAGACATTGGCAGCCTCCAGACACTGGACCTTACCCAATTCGGCTTTGTTAAGGGCAGATCTTGCCTCTTAAACCTAGTTGATTTCTTTGAAACAGTTACCAAAGCCATAGATGAGGGCAAGGTAGTCCACACAGCCTACCTGGACATCGCAAAAGCCTTCGACACAATACCCCACTCAGGCATCATAAATAAGCTTACCAGCTTAAATATCAACCCCTATATCACAAGATGGGTTGGAAACTGGCTCAGAGATAGAACCCACATGGTCAGAATCGCAGGTGCCATGTCCGAATTCAAACCAGTTACAAGTGGCGTCCCACAGGGCTCAGTTCTGGGACCTCTCTTGTTCGGTATATACTTCTCTGAGGTTCAGGCTAACATGGGAGGATTATGGCTGACAAAGTTCGCAGATGACTGCAAACTGGGAGCCATAATCGAATCTCCAGCTGACACAAGCATCCTCCAAAAGGGTCTCACAGAGACGGATGCTTGGTGCCAGAGCCAAGGCCTCAAGCTAAATGCTAAAAAGTGCATAGTCATCCCCTTTGGGAAAAACAAGGTGCCCACAAATTACCACATAGGTGGTAATCCATTAAGTATGGAAGAAGTAATTAGAGATTTGGGGACCAACGTAGATAGTAATCTCTCCTTTGATAATCACGTTGCCAAAGTGGTTAGAAAGACCTTCTATATAGCCCACCTTATCACGAAAGGGTTCACATCTAGATCAAGAGAGGTCATTGTGCCCCTCTAATCATCACTCATCAGGCCCATAATTGAATACAATGCCCCTTTTGGGATGTACCTTACCCGACACCTGCAGCAACTGGAGAGACCCCAAAAGTACCTCACCGAGAGGATCATGGGCTACAAACAGATGTCCTATGCAGCTCGACTAAAGAAACTCCAGCTCTACTCAGTTGCTTACCGCCTACTCAGAGGCGATCTATGCCTGACGTACAAAGCCATGTCAAACCCAGAATTAATGAACATGCTCCACCTCAAAAAATCCAAGTCCCTTAGAGCTACACGCTCCAGGGACCTAAACCTCAGCACAAAAATAAATAGGACATGCTGGAGGGACAGATTCATTTCCCAGAGGCTCCCCTCACTCTGGAATAGAATCCCAATTCATGTTAGACATAGCCCCTCGCTGACCCTCTTCAAGCGAAATCTGGACGCGTGGATGGGAAATCACAAATTCACCCCTGGGATCTCTTCTGTGTCCCTGCTAGACAGAGGCACAGTAAACTAATCTTAAAAGGGTACCTTCTGTAACCTACTTTACAGAGGCACAGTAGGCTAATATAATAGGGAGGTGGAAGCCAAATACACTCTGGCTAGGCTTATAAATGTCCTAGGGCAGATAGCCTAGTATCTACCTATGAACCTATGAATACTCTTAGGCTGGTATTTATAGTCATTTATGTAAATATGTTTAGGCTTTTGGAGGTGTGTGTGAATGAGCATAGCTGTGCTGTTATTCATAGAGGCCATTTGCACCAATGTTCAATGACCTTGAATGTCATTATGCACATGTGCAAATAATGAGATGGATATGAGGAGTGATATAACTGTTTATAAGGTAATGAAGTATGTTTTATGCCATTTGTGATTCATAGTCAACTTTTCCCACTTTTCTGTGCTGGTCGCAGATGTGCTATATAAAGGGAAGCATCACAAATTTATCAGAATTGCAATTGCTAAAAATACTATCAATTGCAACAAGCTTTGCTATTTCTAGGTCTGAGTAGCTTGTCTTGGTTGGGCCAAAACTGTTTTCTTCCGGCTGCACTTACCTGCCAAGAAGACAACTTTGATAATTGTGTAAACATTGATAGTTTCAGAGTGGACAGAAGGGTGTTAGTGGGCATATTTGATCTCCGGTAGGGGCACTGTAGGAATGAGTGGACTTCCTATTCCTGTAGACACCAAAGTATGTATAGCCCTCACTATACATGCTACAGGGAACTTCCAGAGACAGACAAGGGGCACACTGGGGATCTCACAGGCTTCTGCCTTGAGGATACTGCAGCAGGTCCTGGATGTACTCTTGGCACATGTGGATCAGTACACATATTTCTCAGTGTCACCTCAGGATGATGGGTGCCTTTTATGGGCTGACACATTTCCCTGAGGTACTCATTGCAATAAATTACACCCATGTTGGAATTAGTGCCCCTCCTTGTCCAGGGGGAGCAGTACTGCAATAGTAAATGCTACCATTCTATCGATTGCCATGTAGTATGTGATGAATGGCGGTGCATTACAAATGTCAATGCCCAGCATCCTGGTAGTGCACATGATTCCCTCATCTGGCACACTAGCTCACTCTACTGCCTCTTCATATATGGTAGGATCCCCAGTGGTCATCTTGCTGATAAGTGGAAAAATTATATATTTTTAATTAAGTATTTAATTAGTTATTCACGGTAAACTGCATTGCTGTACAGTAATGTTATTTTCCTGTTTTGTCACCCTCCAGCCTCCTTTTTTTCTCTCTCTCTCTCATTTTTTCAGGTGAAGCTGGATATCCACTGGAGCCATGTCTCATGACTCCAATGAGAAATTCATCTGGAGCTGCAGAGGAAACATATAACACATCCCTGTCCCAGACCTGAACTGTCAACAAGAGGGTCTTCAGCCTCCTGAAGAGTTGGTTCAGGTACCTGGATGAGTCTAGTGGTGCCATTTATTATGACCAAGCTACTGCATGCATTATGTTTACTGTATACTGCATTCTGCATAACATGATCATGCCTTGATCTGTTGGTGAAGTGACCCATGCTTTCCCTGCAGCTCTCAGTTCTAGTCCCACTATGACAATCAGCTAGCAGCAGTAGTAAGGAACCCCATGTGGTAGGCTCATGCATGGTATGTGGGTGTGCATAAAGAGGTGGCACTATGGACCATGACATTCAGGTTAGTGTTTCTTTTATTGTAAAAAAACACATAGAGTATAACTGATGCATGGAGTGATATTTGTGGGCTATACTATGTGATGCATGGTTTGCTGTCACTGTTCATCAGACATTCTCTTTCATCTTAAAATATTTTTTATTATTACCTGTTTGAATAATACTCATGCTGCTGACATGCTTAAGTGCTCACTGATTCCTGTTCAGTGATGTTAAAAGGCATCAACTATGAAATAATTCACAATTTTGCCTGCCATAATGAATAACGTCTGCTTTAACGATTAGTTAACTGTGCAACAGTACGCAATACTGACAACATTGAAATACTTCATGAGGTACCACATTGTAAATGGGTGTACTTTACATCAACAAAATGCCACTTACCTGAAACCTGTTTCACTGAGATGAAAACACAGACAGCAGCAAAACACTGATGTCCCAGATCACTGACTGTTCACTGCAGGTAAGTAACTGGACGGTCATCCTGTTGAACTTTGCCCCATACCCTCATGGTAGTGAGATCTCAAAGTTGGTATATTTAGTTAGGAGGGGTGTGGGTAGTGCATCCCCCCACATGGGTGGGTTTTGTTTCCTTTTGTTTACATGTTTGTATCGGTTGGCTGAGTGGTTACTTACCTGGAGTGAACAGTGTCCTGGGACTTTGGTGATTTGCTGCTGTCGCTGTTTTTGTCTCCGTGAAATGGGTTTCGGGTAAGTGGCATTTTGCTGATATAAAGTAGACCCTTGCAAATCTATGTAATACCTTCATTTATATATGCCATTTCTTTTTACTTTATTCTGTTGTACTGCACATCGCATTACTTTTATGTTGCCATACAAAATAAACTCTGACGTCAGAAACTGTCATAATTTGTGCAGTGGGGAGGGTGTAATGGCAGTTAAGTTTACATGGGAGAATGCACATTTTAATATGTCTCTTCCTTATGATATATTTTGCCTTAAATGTTTGTTCATTACTATTTTAATGTTTTAGGTGACTACTACCTGAATGAATGGTAATTCATGTAGCATTATCTTTTGTCATATGTTCATTCATGTGTACATAATAGTTTTACAGGCGTTAAATGACTATATATAGAACATCCACCCCACACACTTTCCAGCTAAACTGAAAGCTATGTCAATTAATCAAATCCACAATTGTTCAAGATCAAATGAGTCATGCACATCTCCTATTGATAGGTCAGGTGATGGTGCAACTGATTTGGAGGAGGGCCTACAATGTGAAATGTAAGTTGAGTTAGTCAAGTGTTGTGACCTACTTGATGAAGGTGATCCTCCTGTCATTGACCTGACACTACATAACCAAGATCATGAGCTAGAGCATGAGGTTCTGCAAGGTGCAGATAATCATTGACATGGCTTTTGTGAAATGTGTTGAGATTTTTCAATGTGACTTCTGATGTTGCTGTCTTGAAAAGCAACAGTAATATCATGTCATCTCCTCAAACGTGTCCAGACAGTACCCCATCCTCCTCCCCTTGTAAGACTGAGTCCAGCTTAAGTCTGGTATGTCCTAACTGGTGTAGGAATGGAGGTGGCAACGGATGCTTGATGTACCACTATACTATGTATCATTGTGACCATGGCATTATCCCTGCTCTGTGCCATTTCTAAGTAGTGCTGAAAATCATCACACAAACTCTGAAGGACTCTGACCATTTCCAGTTGACTCTCTGTGGCAGTGCTTGGAGCCATAACAATGTCACAGCACATTTCTTGTTGAGCAGCCAATGCTTTACTTCTTTTCTGGTATAATTGTAAGAAATGCCTGCACCTGGCTCCCCTTTGTAAGGGTGTCACTGTGGACACTGTGGCCTGTAAATATCTGCAATCATCCACAAAATGTTCTTCTGGTTATGGAGATACTAGTGTATAGGTGTGGTTTATTCCTCTGGTACAGCAGTGAATGCTATATCAGGATGAGCACTGTCACTTTTGTCAGAGTTACTAACATTTTGCTGGGTGAGAGAACCTGCCATTAAACTTGGGGACTGCCTGCACTTCCCTCAGGCTCCCTCATAAATATAACTACAGCAGCAGCAACGCCCATTCTTCTGCTGACATCATCCACATTTAATGGTATAGTTGAATTATTACAAAGCATTAATAACAATAATAATGGAACAAACAGTACAGTGTGCTTACAAGGGGTGAGTGGAAAACTTAGCATGCACGCTGCCTTTTTTTTTCATTTTCATTATTTGCTGATATACAAGGCTCACCTAATAATAATGAATTTTGATGTGTTTAATTACATCATTCCATATCGGCATTCAGTTCTCTCTATATAACTTTGTGTTATTAATTTTAAACAAACCTTTCATGAGCATGAATGTATCGGCTACTGCTGCAAACATTGGTTAGATATAACAGAATCCATACCATCTCTACTTACTCCTGCTGCACCATCTTCTCTATAATAGTCATCTCCATGGATGGATAGAAGGTATTACTCATCTGGTGTTAACTTAATAAGATTTGGAGCCCCCCACTCCAGTAGTGGTACAAGAAATTGCATTCTCCCTGGCTACCACCAAAGCCGTAGATGAGGGTAAGGTGATTTACACAGCCTATCTTGACCTCGCCAAGGCTTTCAACACCATCCCCCATTCTGGAATTATAGCTAAACTCACTAAACTAGGTATAAATCCCTACGTCACAAGATGGGTTGCCAACTGGCTCATGGAGAGAACCCACACTGTAAAAGTTGCAGACTCCAAATCTGACCTCAAAGCAGTGACAAGTGGAGTACCACAGGGTTCCATACTGGGACCTCTCCTGTTTGGTATCTACTTTTCAGAAGTACAGGCTAACATAGAAGGCCTCTGGCTAACAAAGTTTGCAGATGACTGCAAACTAGGAGCCATAGTCAAGTCCCCAAATGATGTGGACATCCTACAGAAGGGCCTCGCTGAGACAGATGCCTGGTGTCAGAAACATGGCCTCAAGCTCAATGCCAGAAAGTGCAGTGTCATCCCCTTTGGTAAAAACTCTGTACCCATGACCTACCACATAGGAAGCAATCTACTTAACACCGAATGTGTGATCATTGTTCCCCTCTACTTGACACTCATTAGACCCATTATAGAGTACAACGCCCCTTTTGGAATGTACCTCACAGGACATGTGCAGCAGCTGGAAAGGCCACAGAAGTACCTCACAAAGAGGATTACTGGCCTCAAACAAATGCCCTACACTGACCACCTCAAAAAACTCCAGCTTTACTCCATAGCATATTGCCTACTCCGAGGTGATCTCTGCCTAACATATAAAGCTATGTCAAACCCAGAGCTGTTGGACATGCTACCCCTAAAGAAATCCCAATCCCTCTGAGCTACACACTCTAGGGACCTAAACCTTGTCGCCACATTAAACAGGACATGCTGGAGGGATAGATTCCTATCCCAGAGACTTCCCATACTCTGGAACAGGCTACTCATCTATGTCAAGCAAAGTTCTTCATTAGCACTCTTCAAGAAAAATCTCGATGAGTGGATAGGAAATAGGAAATACATCCCATGGATCACTTCTGTGTCTCTGCTCGACAGTGGCACAGGAAAATAACTTTCTTGGGTGGCGTAAGCCAGGGAACGTTGTTGGCTAGGCTACGTAGGCCCTTGGGCCAATAGCCTAGTACCTACCTATGAACTTATGAACCTATGACTTCCTTTTAAAAGCTGGCATTGCATTAAAGAGTGATCAGGATGGGCTGATCCCACCCCAAACACTTTGTGGCTGGGGCAGTTGCCCCTGTTGCCCCACCCTAGCATATAAATATATGTATATAATTGGCAGGGGGTGGGGGGTGCAGGAAGGTTCCTGCAAAAGCACAGTTTTGCGTGTTTCTGTTCTTTAACATCAGTCATATGGGTTCGACTACATGAGGTTCAAAGTTCTGGAACACTGCTGAAATATCACTGACATATAAATATACACACACATATATATATATATATATATATATATATATACGGGTCCTAGTTAAATGATCGAAGTTCAGAACTTTGAATTTCACATGGTCGAAACCATATGATCGAAGTTCTAAAACTTTGAGCATTTAAATAGAGAACTCCATAAAGTACAATCTCGGAGTTGGTGTATTTTAATAATGGGGAGGGGGGGGGGGGCTTGTTTTAATTTTTTTTTTAAATGTTCGAGATTACAAAAATTCAATCATATGGTCCCGACCATATGAATTTGAAATTTTGTAATTTCAATCATTCAATGTAGACCCATATACATATACATATATATATATATATATATATATATATATATATATATATATATATATATATATGGGTCTACTTTGTTTCACTGAAAACACACTTCACTGAAACACATTTCACTGAAAACTAATTTCACTGAAAATTACTTGCCTGAGCACAATTCACTGAAAGTTCACTTCACAGAAAACTCATTTGACTGAAACTCAGTTTGTTGAAAGGTATATGCCCTGTTGCACTCTGTAGTGTGAGCCTGTAGTTAGTGTATATATAGTAAGGGGGTGTGAGGGGCACAGCCCCCCCCCCCACATTGTGGGGTGTGGGGGGCATAGCCACCCACCTATTTTAAATGCTGGAAACCATAAACATGGATGCTTACAAGTTGAATGAATAGCTCTTTCCAGAAGATAATATATACCCAAACTATGTGTACACACCCCTCTCCTTACTATATATACTAACTCCAGGATCGTTAATGAAGTGAGCTTTCAGTGAATTGTGCTCAGGCAACTGATTTTCAGTGAAATGAGTTTTCAATGAAATGAGTTTCAGTGAAGTGTGTTTTCAGTGAAATATATATATATATATATATATATATATATATATATATATATATATATATATAGATATAGATATACCCACACACACACACACACACACATATGTATGTGTATTTATATATACACACACACATTTTATATATATATATATATATATATATATATATATATATATATATATATTTATATATATGTATTTATATATATATATATATATATATAGATAGATATATATATATATATATATATATATATATATATATATATATGTGTGTGTGTGTATTTAAATATTTTTATTGAAACATTTTAAGAACAAGAACTATTCTCTGTAATTCAAAAACTTTGCTTATGTGGTCACTTGGTGACTGACTCCCATAATCAAAGTTGTGCAACCCAGTTCAAAGCTAATTAACAAAGGAACAGGAGTCAAACTATTTAACAAATAAAGGAGCACACTGCAATGATAAACATGTGACCCATAACTAATATCTCTGTTCATGTAACATATCGGTGGCTAATCACATCAACATGTGCAGCATCACACCACTACATGAACAGATCAGTTTCATATTAAGCTTCTCCCACCAAAGTTCCTACCAATTTTACTCTGATAAATGAGGAAGAAATTGGTATATAGGACAATAAAAAAGGGGAAGAATAAGCAGGGAAAAACACAGAAGGAAAGAAAGAGATGTGATGAGACGGAAAAGAAAAAAATGTATTTTTGGGAGCAGGTAGCCCTTTTTTAAGAAGGAAGATGGAAGTAAATAGAACCTGTGGGCAGAAAAAGAAAGTGAAGGAATGGTAGCTGCAGCAGAAAAGCAAACACAGAACATGGTCCAAATCCAACAGGAGAGGTGCTGTAACACAAAGGTGGGAACGCAATGGAAAGACCTATACACACACTGGGGGATGACGTTTGATGATGGGGAGGATTCCCCTCCCTACTGAGATATGTCTCTGTCAGTATGCTGCTCTAGTTGCACAAGGATGTTCTTCAGGTGGCCAGTGCAAATGATAAGACACCAATTCACCACTATCATCACTTCCTCCAAATCCTTCCAAGAAATAGTGTGACTTACTGGCATTGTCCACAGAAAGTGAGACAACACCACCATCCCCATGATGTACCACTGGTGGTGACTATGGAACCCACCAGATTGTCCTCCCACTGAACAACTTATGTCACCTGACGGAGGGGCAGTCCTGCAGGCAGGTGGAACCACAACAGGAGATGACAGGGTAGTATGATAGTGTGATTATTGCTGCTGTGCCACAGACACAGCTGTGGTTAACACTGCATAAAACATTACATTAATAGAATGACAAACATGAAATAAATATATAAAAGAGGGACAGCAATAAAGACACATACACACGCACAGGGAAAAAAAGAAAAAACAGAATACTAGGATTAAACGAATGCATAACTTCAGGAAACATGTAGCTTTTGTTAGGTATGCAGAGGCAATATAGAAGATCTGTCTGACAAGGCATGGCACAAGATAATGCACATGCATTTGTAGAAAGTGGATTCAAAGCAGTATTAGGGAACTGGATTTTACCCATGCCTAACTGTCAGTATGATGGAGTCCAAGCAAATGGCATGCTGAGGAATGAGGGCATGAATTGTGTGGAAAGATGCCCTATGCTATGTCTTTTAAGAAAGGGTGAAGGATGGGACTGACTTAGCCACCTGTTACAGAAGTTGTAGGGCAACATTTTGACCTTGCAAATGTGACATAACAAAGGCAGACAATGTAGTGGTTTAAACATCGGCAGCTATAAATATATGTTGGGCAAATACGAAGATGTGCCAGCCAGTGGTACAAGACAGACTAGTCACAGAAGTAGCATACCCTGCATATGCCATGTGTAAGTGAAACAGCCATGGGCTTTATTTTCAATAATACAGACAAAAGTGGGAGACATGTTACTTTTGCTCTTTGTAGAACTGCTAGGGCTGTGGCAGTATTCGCCATATGGTAGGGTATCAAATCCATAGGTATGTGCTAGGGTACTGAAGATGGCATGCTCTAAGATCAAGACATGCCAGACGTGTTGCCTACTCAGATTGTGTGGTCATCACTCACAGGTGTGTTGGATGGGTCACATCCTTCACAGACAAGGACAGTGAAGGTGTATCCAGAGACGTATGTTGCTAAGAGCAGTAGGTGCTACTGGTAATCACATATTATATATTAGTGGAATATTTCGCTTTACTGCACCTCTGAGTATGCACAACCCTCCAGATCTCCCAGTAGAGGTGAGTGACCACACTGCTTCCCTCTTCCAATTTTCTTCCTAAGTTCTGCAGTGCCAGGTCTTAACTGAATCTCCTTCCCATGGATCACAGTCAGGGATCCATCTTTCTGCTCCATGCAGCCAGGTGAGAATACCATTTTTTAAGGAATGGATAACTATGTATAAAGCTTTTAAAGTGTTCTGATGTTGTGCTTATTTATGTATTTATTTACACTTTGCTGAATGGATTAGCAGTTTCTTTTCTGGAGAAATCTGAGATTGTATCTGTATGACTAGAGAAAATTAGCCAGGCTACCAGGAACTTAGCCTACTCTTTGCGAGGTGATCACCAGGTGGTGCCACAGAACTGTTACCAGCGTTCTCTGAATCTAACATGGAGGCTGAGTGGATATGAGCTGGAGAAGAAGGACAAACTGTAATGCAAAAGGAAAAAAAGATGTTTTGGAGGTGAATATCATGGCACAGGGTTCTGGACAACTAGCATTGCCACCTATCCATTTTTTTCCAGACTATCTGCAAATCAAACTGATTGTCCAGTAGTCCAGAATACACTGTACAAACACTGGTATGCTGTTAAAAAAAATAAACAGACTACTGAAGTTTGTTAAATCTGCAGATTTCCTATACTTTTTTACAGAAAAGCATAGTAAAGTGACAGAAGAAAAGAATCTCAAATGGAAAAGGAGGGTTTTCCTCTTCATCTGACACAAAATGGGGAGAGAGTGGGAGGGATGTTGGAGGAGATTGGTGGTGTTATGGGAGGTGCTAGGGATATGGCCTTTTTCCATTTTTCACCACAACGAAAGGTAGCAATGCTATGGATGACTCTCTTTTATAAAATATGATGGAAGAAGCAGAAGAATCAGAGGCCATATAGTGGAAAGTGGTAATGGAAAAAATATTTGGCAGTGAGAAGATGAAAGAAAGAGTGAAGGATGCTGCAAACGGTGGTGTGGATACAAAGAGAGCATGTCTGGCCAGTGGAGTAACTGAATTTAATGGCATTATCTGTTCTGTAGCTTCAGGAAGATGAAACAAAGAACAGTAAATATATAGAGACAGACTAACAGCAGTGTTTCCAAAGTAAAGACATATGCAGCACCAGTAGCAGGTTCCAGTGAAAGACTTCAGAACAAAGTTGCGCAGGTGGAGAGGAGACAGACTGGAACTGTTGAGAGCTGGAGGAAAAGGACTGTTATGTTAGTGAAAACAAAGTATGAACAGCAAATAAACAGGTGTGTGTTTTAGATAGTCTTTTATGCCCTTAGTATTCTTTGTCTGACATTAGAAAAGAAGTAATATATTTCCTTGGAAGAAATATATTTAGCAAAATTTAAATGTACAATTAAAAACAAAATAGTTGTTGCAATTTAGAATAACTTGGATAGAGGAGAATTAATTAAAATATTTTTTCTAAGCTCGTGTCAGGATGTGCATGATATTATAAAAACTTGTGGATGACAGAAAAGTATAGACTGGGGGATGGAAGTGTATGTATCTTTAAAACAAGAAACTAGCAAGTTGCAGCATGTGCCTAATGTGACACTAATAAATGCAGAAATAGGGAGTGTTAATTACTGGGGGCAGCCAAAAGCATGTTTTTCTGTGGGCTAAATCACATTTAATCCAAGATTGTACAAAAAGATGTGGGCTATGTGGGTAGTTTGGACACTCTAGAAACAATGTAAACTATATTGTAGGAAATGTGGAAGTAATGAGCATTTTTGGTTTGATTGTCCACAAATTAATGAAAATACACAAAGTGAGGAAAATGAGGGGGGTGAACAAGCTTTTACTTAAGAAAGGGTAGAAGTGAATGATGAAAGGATGGGGTGTGGGTGAGGGTGAAGGAGTGCAATATAAAACTATAGCAAAAGATGCACTAGATGAAATCCACAAACTAATACATGAAAAAAAACACATATGGAGATGGAAACAGGTTTGTGGTATTAGAAAAAGAGGAGGAAGACGAGAAAGAGAAGAGCTCTGAGTTAGAAAAAGGTGGAAAGTTCTACTGTGGGGAATGTTGAGAAGGAGAAAAAGGAGGCCAAAAGATGTACTGAAAAACGGGAAATATTAGTCTAATTTTACTGAGGTAATTTTTTTCTCTTGACATATGATGTACCTACAAAAGGAATAGGGTGAAATATGAAATTATGTGGAAAAGAAAAGTGGTGTGGACTGTAAGGAATGACTCATGTTCAGTTACTGCAATATTAATAAAAAAATGAAGAGATTAAAATATAAGATATACTCGTGGTGGTAGCAGGGAAAGTTTTAGTGTGTGAAAGTGTTTAGAATAGTAGTAGTGTATGTGTATAAAACTCTAACTGAAAGAAAAAAAATGTTTGAGGAAATTCAAAACTGTGATAGCAAATATGTTTATTCTAGTGGTGTGAGACTTTAAATGTAATTTAAGACAGGTGATGGTAATGAATGCAGTCATACAAACATGTGCATCAAGGTTAGATGATGGAAGATGGGAAGATAAGGAAGGGATAAGGCTCTCATTATTGTTAACCTGTACAGATAACTTAATATTAGTAGCCAAGAACAAACATTGGATGAGAGGAAATTTACAGAACAGAACAAATTTTATGTACAGTAGGATTACAGTTAAGTCAAAAAGTAAAGGGACTGGAGGTATGGTAAGAATGGCTGGCATTTATTTTATCAGAACTGAAATTAATGTTCTAGGGTTTAAGTTTGGAAGGGATCAAGTCATAATAGAACAATGGAGAGAAGTTCTAAAAAAAATGTTGACAGATTAGTGGAGAGTGTGTCAGTTGTTCCTAAGAAAAGCACATATATGTTAAACATATATATTTTAGGAAAGACAGCATATTTAGGTGATGTGTACATGTTTCTAAGCTGTAAGGAAACTGAATTATCGGGTATATTCTTCTGGTTTTCTGTGGGGAATAAAAATGAATCTGGTCAAAAGATGGATAGTTTATAATGCAAAAGAAAAGGGGGTTGGATTTAATAAATCCGTTTATTTTCTTAGCATCAATCAATTTATTTTGTGTGTTAAGACGTGTCAGAAAAAAGACAATACAAGGATTTTTTTTTTTTTTTTGTATTTGAAAAATATAACGGATGGGTTAGGGTAATAAAAGGAAATTATAAACAAAGTTTTGGAAGTGAAGGGATATGAAAGTAAAATAAAGACATTGATATAAATAGACATTGAAAGGAAGGAATAGTATAATAAATAAAAAAAATAACTTTTATATATTTCCTTATCTAAAAAAGTTGGGGGATTATGATAAATATAAGAAAGCAATAAGGAAAAGGCATGAAAGATTTGAATTATTTTGTGACGCAAGTGATTTTCTATGGAATTTATTATTGGACAAACTGCCAGTGAAAAGTAACATGAAATAATATGATAGAACTAAAAATATGTAATAGCTTTAATACTGAAAATACATCCTAGCATTTTTTTTTTGGATTGCAAGAAAAATAACAGTTTTTGGACATTATTCAAAGATGTTTATGGCTGGAAATTATTTAAAAACATTGAAACAGACATGGGTGCGGATTCAGTAGAGCCTACATGATCTGATAAAACCGTGAGCATGGTGTGGCATGACATGTACATCATACCACATAGTTTTGTATTCAGTAAGCGGCTCTGTATACTGTGTAGAGCTGCGCAAATATGGTAAACATTGTGATATAATTACAGCATAAGCAGCTGAATTGAATGCTAATCAACCAATTCAATATGGGGGAGTTATTCAACAAGCTATAAAGAAATCGTGTGCACTCAGTGTAGGTTTTCCCTGCAATTCCAAAACCTATTGCAATACAGCCATGGAAGGTACTATACACAGAAACACTGTTAGGGGCTGCAGTTGCTCCTATACATGTGTATGTGCCACAGGCACAAGTCTATGCTGCTGCTGCTGCAAATATACCAACGCCAAGAAGAAGGGTATTTAAACCCCTGTTATCTTACCACAGTCTGCATTATATGGAAATTGTACAGTGCTACAGGGTGGATAGAGACACACTTTTCAAGATACCACAAATAAGGAAAAAGCTTCACCACAAAGACCATTAAACTTTTTCAGTTTTATTCTGGTACCTTGGCCTTTTGCCTTCTAGGAATAAATTACACATAAAAAATGTCAAATTTATACACCCAGTGCTCCAATCAAATAATTAAACAACTCAACTGCCCTAACTGCCAAAATCAATTAACTAATTATCTTAAGAAACATATTTTATTTTATACATAATTATATTTTACTATTTTCAAAAATTAATATAATACAAATAAATACTTTAATATCTACATATGGATACTCACAAGGTCAAATTTGCATCCAAATTCATCTCCATAGGGTACAATGTTCTATAGTATAAAATCATCCTATATTACAATTTATTCAACTTATCCTTAAAGCTTCTACCTCTAATTAAATGTGGTTGGGATAAAACACTAAAAATTAAACTATCTTCCAACCCTCCATGTGCAGTTGAAAAATGATTTGCTATAGGTCTGTTTGCATTTCCTCTCCTAATATCTCCCAAATCTTCCATAATTCTGATCTTAACTTTTCTCTTAGTTTGTCCAATATACCATTTGGTATATGGACATCCACATCTAATTATGTAAACTAGCCCCTGAAAATTGCAATCAAATGTCTGCATAGCCACATAGTTCCTTCCATTATTTTTTTTACCTGTCAAATTCCTAATTCTACTGCATAATATTCAATTTCTGCATGCACATGCTCCTACTTTATCCCTTTTATCTGCAATCACTCCATCCCCATTTAGTAATTCTTTCAAATCACTGTATCTTCCATATGAAAAAGTCACATGTTTAGGAAAAAGATGTCCCACTGTAGTATCATAACACATTGTATGCGGCAATTCCCTTACTATCTTCTCCAAAGTAAAAGAAAAGGGAGGAAACTTTGTCACAAAGAATATTTTCTCTTTGTTTTCATTTGAAATGTCCATGTTCTTAATGTTAATACTATACCTCCTCCAAAACATTCCACATCCCTTATTTTGTCATAACATTTTATTCTTGGCTTCCCATAATATTGATCTAGAATAACCATGAGTTACCAACCTATCATAAACCTCCCCCAAGTATGTTTCTCTTAAGCTTATCTCCAAAGTGTTTCAATAAATCCTCCTGAATTCCCTATAAGGAAGTGATTTAATCAAAAGGGGGGTGCTTACTTCCTACATGAAAAAATTAACAGATGTAGGCTTCCTATAAGGCCTAAACAAACACTGTTCACATCATCAGTATAAAACTCTACATCCAAAAATGCTATGCTATTATAATTCAATTGACATGTGAATTTCAAACCATGTGAATTGTCATTTAGTTGCCTCACAAATGGATAGATACACACTACAGGAAGTCTGCAACATCTGTTGTGCACAACTGAAAACAATGGCAGACCAGGGGGAACCAATACCTGTGGAGACTAAGGTGTGTGTAGCAGTTGCAGTTTTCTCTATGGGAACCTTCCATAGGCCAACAGGGCATATGCTGCATATATTACAGGCATCAGCATCCAGGATCATACATCAATTCTGGAATGCTATGTTACAACATGCCACTGATTACATACAATTTTACCTGTACACCCATGGAAATGCCAGGATGACTACACAAGCACAAGAACAAAACTCTTGAAACTAAACTTGTGATCTGAAAACACACAAATATTACTTGGTCCCCACCCACAAAACAACAGGAAAATGACAGTTTGTACAATCCAAGGAATGACACAGACTTTATCTGTTAGGAATGCTTTCCACACAATTTTCAAAAAATGTGTACATATGTACAACACAAAAATAAATTGTATATAATTGCTAAGCACCTTTCACTGTGCCCAGCACTCCTTTGTTGGTGTCTATAGACCATCTTAGAGGCATTACACCCCTGTGTGATTGAAAATATAGTACTTATTGCCATGGAATAAGATAGAAATGACAAAAAGGTAACCAGTTTTAACAATAACACTTGTAATGTCAGTTAATAAGGCGGTCTATCTGTGAATGTCCTTGCATGGCAAAAATGCATATGCCAAGATTAAAGTATAACAGGTGCATACAGATAACAGTTTAATCCCCTAATACATAAATATAACATTTGTCTTCATAACATGTGACTAAATCTAGCATGCACCTAAAAAATACAAGCATACCCTAGCAACATCAGTAGCCTTCTGTGTAGATAAATCTAAAAGAAAGTCAATCCTCTGTGTTCAACAAATATCCAAGTCCTCCCATCTTCAAGTTCCCCAGTTAAACAGTTACCTTGTTATGGTGTAGGTTCATGCTTCTGAGCACTGTGAAGATGCAAAAGAGGTGTGAACTTATTAGAATTGCTGAATCCCAAACTTTCGGATCTGTGTAGCAGATGTAAATATAGTGTAGGCACTACTGTAGTGTTTGTTGCTTATGGATTACAGTTGTGAATGGCTAGTGGGAGGGAGAAGGAATATACACAAATTCAAACTACCTTACCTGTAGTGGGTGTATCACCCAGGTTACATTTACAAAGTGCAGAAATAATTGTATCAATGTTTTAAATGTAAGTAAGGAGCACACATTTATCTTTTTCTTTTCAGTTATATCCAAACTCCCCTGCCTTTGATAAAAACTGAATATTATTGCCATTTAATATTTTCATGCACTTTAAGGACAATGATACAAAATGCCTTGCAGACAGCATGTCTAAGAGTACTGCTCAGATACGAGAAGAATGAACACCATACAAAGATAAAACAAAGCTGCATTGATGCAAACAATACTCATAAATGGTTGTGTGATCACTCATTGCACTACATCTGACATTAACACATGTACAAATAACTCAGTAGTGTAGAAGTGCCATATGTCTTGTTAATACTATGGATGGACTTGCTTGTATGCATAATGATTTTCATTCCTGCTGTACAGTTGTTTCTGTGGCAAAGAGGGATAAGGTACCTTTACTATGTTTGTAGGTTCATCAGTGTGACAGTTCCAATCCAGACCTGTGTAAAACTCTTTCATATGTACAAACATTTATTTTGTAATGTGGTTTATTTTTTTTCTAAATACCAGTGTTTGTGTGGTGTGTGGCTCTTTGCAAATACGGGAAATGGATAAATACAATAAATGTCATGTAATGTGCTTCTGTAATAACCAGTACATAAACTACACCTGTGAATCATGTGTGTGTGTAACACATCTGTTAAACATGGTGATCCACACAGTATATACTATCTGTAGATCATGGTTCAAATCCCACATTTGTTTTTTTAAGGATGAAACCTAAGAAATAATGCCCACAAAGATAAAACAAGTTCAGCTTTGCTTCTTAAGTTTGTGCATCGCTTACCACCATGCAAAACCTGGACTAATGTCTCACACACAAAGCAGACAGAACACCTGTAAAATGGTTGCAGATCTCCTTTGTTTCAAAAAGGATACATTGTTGCATCTTTTGCTTTGCATTGTGCAAACCCACTAACCAGCATTGTGTAGCGGTTAGCAACTGTAACCAACACATGCAGGTCTAAAACAGCTGCAGACAGGAAGCAGAGAGTAGACAATTATCTGTATCCTCTATGTTTTGCCATTGGGCAAACATGCTTAACAGGTTTGTGCAGTGGTTGACACACATAATTTATTAATGAATATGAAAATATCCAACTGTTCTACTATTTCTGTGCAAGTAGGTGTAAATATAGGCCTGTAATACAGATGATCCTGGGTTCTAATACAGCAATTTACTGTTGTTCCATTTTTCCTTATATCAAAATTCACATGAAAAAGTTATTACACACTCCCAGTTTTATTAAGAGTTGTAAACTATATTTTAATTAACACATAAAAATTTGAACATAATTATAACTAAATAAATATGTACAGCAGTGGAGTTCATATAAATTATTTGTGTGACTGACGGTATACTATTATGTTTCTGTGATTATAATTGTGTTCTCTGGCCTTATTTGGCCTTCAGACTTCAATAATATTCATATACACATGAATGTATAAACCAGGACCTAGTCAGGTCAAACACATACATTGTTAATCCCTCAATCTGTCATGTGTATTTATACATAATTTATGAATATGTCTGTACATCTGAGAAGCACTTTTTCTGTGGCAGGAATGAAAAAAATCAATGCTGTGGAAAAAAAATGTTTTGTCTTGTATGTGTAGGTTTGAATCTCACATTGTAAAAAATTATTTTATCATTGTGTAAAGCCACACAAAAATGTGTCAGGTCATAAAATATATGTCCCCAGTACACATCTTCATAGTTAAATCAATTAACAGTTATAAAATCAAACAACCCTCAAGCTAATGCCAAGTGTTAGATTAACCTTCCAGTTTCAATAACTGCTTTCCTCTCTGTTTGGCACTCTTGCTCTCCACTTAACATCCCACAAATATGGTTGGTTACATTGTTCAGGTTTGTGCACTACCAGTAAATGGGATAACATGCATTGGTGGGAAATCATTCTTAACTATTGCTGTTTTCCCTGATCTGATGTGTCTGATGGTGGAAGGGAAGGTGCCCAATTTAGGGCACTGAGGTGGGGTGTTGAGGAGTCCACAATCTTCACTGGACTCCTTGTAAAACACCACAGCCAAAAGGCTCTTGCAGGGAGACTATACCAGCTCCAAGTACAAGTCTGAGGTATAGAATAATCTGGCCAATGCTATATCCAGTGTGACTGGCATTCCACACACTGAATAAGAGCATAGGCATCATTCTAATGACCTGAAAAGGCACAAGAGGGATACACTCAGTCAGTGGCTGGATGAGTTCAGGACTGCTGAGATCCCACAGTTCTGTAAGTATACTGGTAAAGAGAATTGATAGTAGATATAAAGCTGGATGCAGTATATGCAAGACTGGTATGCATAACGCTCTTCTCTTGTTCTCTTCTCTTTATTCCACAGCCAACCAAGAGATTATGGTGAATAGAGATGTCTATGCTGAACATCTAGAGAGACTGAGGGGAAGCAAAGGGCATGTGTGCAGCACAACATAACTATTATTTTAACTAACGTATTGCTCTTCAATATAGTTGTAGCAAAGTAAGCATGCATATCCTAACTGTAAAAGCAAGCATGCATACTTCAGTCTATAGCACAAGCCACCTGTAGGAGTCAAGTCTAATACTGTAGTCAGATGTATTGGGTTCAAATGCCACAAGTAACAAGTATATAGTAAATCAATTTATTTCAACAGAAGTGGCATACATGCCATGCTGTTAACTTTAATTTGTATGATTAGACCAAGCATTATGTGCAATATATGAACATTGCAAGGATTATTTTGTGTAAGCCTTACTTATAGTTTGTAGTTATCAAGAAGTATAGCTAAATCTAAAAGTAGAAATAAAATACTTTATAATTGTGATAATGCATTGTATGTCATATTTGATGTTACTGATTATATTTATTTTGTTTTGTCTTACCTCAACCCTTATCTCTCTTTTTTCCTAGGTGTTGTCAAAACATTTCCATGCCATCCATCCCTGACAAATCACAAATGCTTTACAGCACTGGGAGGTAGGCCAGCCCTAGTGGCTCAACCCATAACCAACAGCCTAGAAGACACAGGTGCAGATCATCTCTGGCAAAGCAGCAGGACCTGCTGACTATCTCTTCCCAGCCTGAGAGATACTGGATCCTCCTGGAGTTGACACCAGAAGCTAAGCCAATTGTTGAAGTTGATCATTTTTTGTGACATCATCCTGGGTGAAGGTGCATTCTACATATGCATTCATTGTGCAGTCTGTACTGTATCGTGTTGATATGTGATTAGTGCTCATGCTACAGCTGTGTTCATTGACATGCTCTCATCTGCTGTACACTAACATGTTTCATCTGTCCTCTTTCCATGTGTTCATTCCTACAATTCATC
The DNA here is from genome assembly GCF_019279795.1 of Protopterus annectens. NCBI lineage: Eukaryota > Metazoa > Chordata > Ceratodontiformes > Protopteridae > Protopterus > Protopterus annectens. The sequence goes on along the minus strand of NC_056732.1, from coordinate 701,097,045 downwards.
TGTATGTCTCCATTCAATGCACAAACTTCCCCTGACTGTTTATTTTTAATGGAGTCTATGCACCCTTACTGATCATTTGCACAACTTTTGCTCAGTATGCCTGAAACAGATTTTGACAATACTCTGCACTGTATGCACTTTCATGTAATGTGTTGGAACTATATACATTGCTTATTAATAACCCTGGTAATCATTGTGGCATTCCATGCAAACACGCAGATTTAGTTTGCCCATAGCTAAACAGGTTTACATGCCTGCTGGTGTCCATGTTGCTTTACATGGTTTCCTGGCCAGCAACACTTTTGCTGGCCACCACCATGCTTACTTATGTTTAAACACAGTGCGCATGCACATGCAATGAGTGCTGCTGCTCCCAGTGCAAACATATAAACCCCATGTAGGCTTTGAGCTAAGCCTACATGGAGTCTGTTGAATCCCTAGGATGGTATTGTATTGGAAATATAAGGTTGGGAGTGAAAAAGAAACTGAAAAATGGGATAATATTTTAATCCATTGCTATTTGTTTTTATGGAAAAGATGCAAAGAATTGTTGTATAACAAAAGAAAAAATGAAGAGGAAGGAATATATGAGAAATGGTTATGGTGGAGATTGTCACTGTTGAAGTTACACCCTGACCTCCTATGTGAAAATGGGAAAAAGTGGTTGTGGTTGAACGGATGGAAGGGAGGTGAAATGGGTTTTGTATGTAGTTAAGAAGTTAAACATGTAAAGTGCTTTATTGCAATATATAAAGTATGGTATAAAGTGTAAATATAATGAACGTATAAATAATGGAAGAAGAATGGAAAAGGGTTTATATAATAATTCAACCCCTACTCTTTTCTCATCCTGAATATCTGGAGCAGAGGTTGGTTGGCAGAATGGGACCATAGAAGTGGACAGAATTCGCAATGTAGAGGTTGCTGTTAAAGAAGATATTTTTGTAGAGGACCATGAAAGAATTGTCAAAGAAGATATAGACAGGGTTTGATATAACTAAAGCTGGAGATGTGCAAATTATTAATTTTTCCCAGAGGTCTGCCAGATGAGCCACTGCAGCATTTACTGCAGCAATTTGAACCATCGGATGATTTCTTTCATAGTGGGAAGAGGTAATGTAGAAGGTGATTGAAAATTTTGCAGCAAAAGAGTTTTGAGTTCAGCCTGTGTAAGAAGTGAATAGTACAAAAAAGAATGCATCAGAAGAAGATTTTATTGATTCCAGATCGGGTGACATCACTATAGAGCATGCATACACAATGGCAGCCATAAGAAATGCTAAATAGAAGGAATGATCTAAAAAAGATTTACTATTAGAAAGATAATATACTTGGGAGACTATAACGGTATTATTGGAAATCGGGGCTGTAGATGATAGCCTTTACTTTAGTAGGAAAAGAAACATTTTGTAACATTATATTTGGGACTTTTCTAGTAACAGATACATTTGTGAGGGGCTGTGAAGCAAAAATAAGCTATCATTGGAATGATTTTTTTTTTATTTGCAGCTTAGAATTTAAACATTAAGAAAATGTAACAATTCAATTTAGGACAGATTATGTGTTTTTTTCCATGTCTGTATATTCCTGCTACTACCAGTGATAGATATAATGCTGATATGATCAGCTCTTGCTATCAGTTGTGATCTAAGGGTTAATTTAAATAAATCTTTATGAGTTAGAGACTAATAATGTAATCTGACTTTTTTAAACTAATGGAAACTTTATGCAGTAAGATCTTCTGATACTCTGCATTCAGTGCTTTCATTACTGATAAACCATTTTCTTCTTTTTGTATTTTTTTGTATTTTGTATTTTTTTTTTTTTTGCAGTTCTGACAAGTCTTTATCTCATTTGCATTAAATTGTAATACAGTTAAGACTTTGCCATATAAACTGAATCCCACAGCATCACACCAGAATCTTTACCTTTATTATTAAAATCTAAGAACTGTTGTATGTCTGTTAAAAAACACTCTTTAAAATTTGTTAATTTTATAATATAAGATGGCAGCCTATAAAAAGGGCCAGTTTTCTTCCATGAACCTGGACTGGAACACCAAAAGCAGAGGTGTGTCCATATTCATTAAGGATATCCACACCTCCAGGCGAGTTGCTCAGCATAATGCATCCAAGGTTAACCAAGTGCAACTAACTCTGGACAAAACTGCAATCCAAATTGTAGCTTGCTACAGATTCCCCACCATGCCCCAGGATTCCCATTCCTCTTTTCTTGACATACTGAAAAATATTAGGATTCAACCAAACACCCTAATAATGGGCAATTTCAACTACCCCACCATTAACTGGGGAAACTACTCATGTACCAACACCTTCACTCAACGCTTTCTGGAATTCATAAATTCCAGTGCCCTGGATCAACTTATCCACACCCCCACCAAGGGCAACAATATCCTAGACCTAGTCATTACCAACATGAGTGACCGGTGTTCCACACCTGAATTCAACTCCTCATTGGTCAAATCTGACCATAAGCTAATCACCCTAGATATCCACATCATGCCCCCACTCCTCATTAAGGAAATCATGGTAAAATATTTCTCCAAAGCCAACTTCATGCTTCTTAAGACAGAACTGGCAAACTTCATGACACCCATGCAGATGGACAATACAGTCATGATTGCTGAATCCTACACAAATGCACTCTATAAGCACTTACATGAGTGCATGGATTGTGCTATCCCAAACAGAACCAAGACACTATCCTCCAAAAAAAGGAAGCCAGTCTGGTGGCCCCCTGCCATAAACAAACTCTACAACAGAATAAGACACTATTGCAAAAGAGAGTAAAATCCCATGAATGGAGGAGCTCCCTGGTCAGCATCAGTAAGAAGCTGAGATCCCTTATAAGATCCTCCAAAGCTAGCTACGAAAATAAAATTGCCACTGATTCTAAGGACAACCACAAAGCATTCTATAGCTATGTCAAGCATCTCGATGGCAACACCCAGATCTGCTCTGAGTTACAGCATAACAGCATGAAAATTACAGAGCCAACTGATATTGCTAACATCCTGGCAGATCGGTTCAGTGCAAACTTTACCCCCCTCTCACCCCCTAAAGGACCCATACCTGTACAGGAAGAATGCAGAGTCCCTATAATCACAACTATGCAGGTAAAAGCTGCACTCTCTAAAGCCAAAAACACAGCATCCATGGGACTGGACAACATCCCAGGCTGTGTTTTATATGAACTTCAGAACGAACTGGCTCCCCACCTAAGCACCATGTTCAGTCATAGCCTCATGTCAGGCTTTGATCCTGGGAACTATCACCCTATTAGCCTGATGAGCCTGGTCTGTAAGGCCATGGAATGTATCATCATGGAACTCATAAGCAAAGACATTGGTAACCTCCAAACTCTGGACCCCACCGAGTTCGGGTTTGTGAAAGGCAGATCATGAACCTGATCGACTTCTTTAAGGCAGTCACCAAAGCCGTAGATGAGAGTAACATGGTTCACACAGCCACTTTTGACCTCACCAAGGCTTTCAACACCATCCTCCATTCTGGAATTATAACTAAACTCACTAAACTAGGTATAAATTCCTATGTCAAAAGATGGGTTGCCAACTGGCTCACTGACAGAACCCACACTGTAAAAGTTGCAGACTCCAAATCTGATTTCAAACCAGTGACAAGTGAAGTACCACAGGGTTCAGTCCTGGGACCTCTCCTGTTTAGTATCTACTTCTCTGAAGTACAGGCTAACACAGAAGGCCTTTGGCTAACAAAGTCCACAGACGACTGCAAACTAGGAGCCATAGTCAAGTCCCCAAATGATGTGGACATCCTACAGAAGGGTCTCACTGAGACAGATGCCTGGTGTCAGAGCCATGGCCGCAAGCTCAATGCCAAAAAGTGCATTGTCATCCACTTTGGTAAAAACTCAGTACCCATGAACTACCACATAGCTGGCAGTCTACTTAATGCCGAATGTGTGATAAGAGACCTTGGGACCCAGGTGGACACTATTCTCTCCTTTGATAATCACATCGCCACAGTAGTCAGGAAATCCTTCTATGTGGCACACCTCTTCACAAAAGGGTTCTCAGCCAGGAAAAAAGAGGTCATTGTTCCCCTCTACTCGACACTCATTAGACCAATTATAGAGTACAATGCCCCTTTTGGAATGTACCTCACAAGACATCTGCAGCAGCTGGAAAGGCCACAGAGGTACCTCACAAAGAGGATTACTGGCCTCAAACAGATGCCCTACACTGCCCATCTCAAAAAACTCCAGTGTTACTCCGTAGCATATAGTCTACTCCGAGGTGATCTATGCCTAACATATAAAGCTATGTCAAACACAAAGTTGTTGGACATGCTGCACCTACAGAAATCCCAATCCCTCCAAGCTACATGGTCTAGGGACCTAAACCTTGTCACCACAATAAACAGGACATGCTGGAGGTATAGATTCCTATCCTAGAGACTTCCCATATTCTGGAACAAGCTACCCATCTATGTGAAGCAAAGTTCTTCATTTGCACACTTCAAGAAAAATCTTGATGAGTGAATGGGAAATAGGAAATACACCCCGGGGATCACTTCTGTGGCTCTGCTCAACAGGGGCACAGAAAAATAACTTTCTTGGGTGGCATAAGCCGGGGAACCTTTTTGGCTAGGCTTACTTAGGCCCTTGGGCTGATAGCCTAGTACCTACCTATGAACCTATGAACATATCATTACTTTGTAATTAATTGTTTTGCAAACTGATAAAACACATTTCACCTCTAGTTGTTATCATGATTTAGAACCCAAATTATTTGAAATAAATACCCCATTAATTATTGACTATGTACTAAATCTATAACAGTAATGTGTAAAATAAAAACTATATATCCAGAAAAGCTATTAACATCTATAAGATTAAGTCACAAAAATATTCAGAAAAGCTATTAACATCTATAAAATTAAGTCTCTAAAGTTTCCTGAAGCCTTAACTGATGCTAAAATTCTAGGTTCGCTAATTGCACTAGTAGAATTTTATGTAAACAGTTAAAGTCTTCTTCCATTATTATACTTCCATTCATATTTAGTCTTAAAGTTTCAGATACTATCTAGAGAATTTAGCTCCATTTTCTAGAATCCATTACATTTGTTAAGGTTAATCTTCTTTTTTATACTCAGTAATGACCATACAAATCATACATTTATCTTCACTGTACAAGTAAATTACATTGGTTATAATTGAATTTCTTCTTACTATTGCTGTTCCCTTCTCTTTTCTTTAAAGCTAGGAGTCGGACTTGCTAGTACTGTATTACCCTTTATTTTCAATTTACTAATATCAACTTGCAATAAATGAATTTCCTTGTTTAAAAAAAATGTGTTTTGTGCATTCTGAAATACTTAAACAAAATGCTTATCTTATCGCCACTCTTGCAGCCATTTACATTTACAGAAGTGCATTTTAAAGAATCTATCTTATATCTAATATGTTCATATTCCTATTGCAAATTGCTACTCTGTGATCTCTGTAAAAACCCAGATCCGTAGAATAATGGCTACAGGAAAACAAAAAAAAATTATCACTAGAAAGCTCATATTATTTGATGCATGCAAATAAAAAAAATAAATAAGGTGTTAACAATATTAAAAATAACTAAATTACAAGTAAACCATTTCCTTTCCAGAGATTGTCATGTTCATAGGATCATAGGAGGTTACTAGACTAATGGGACTGGGGCCCTTACAAGCATAACTAAGAGTTTACCCCCAAAAAAGAAACATCAGTTAGCACCTGTCACCCATTTGTGGTTTCCCATCCACTCATCAAGGTTGTGCTTGAAGAGGGTCAGCGACATACTCTGTTTGACATTTATGGGAAGTTTATTCCAGAGAAAGGGCAGCTTCTGGGAGACAAACCTCTCTCTCCAGCAGGTTTTGTTAATGTCACATATTAGATTTAGGCCTTTTGAGTGGGTAATGTGTGAGGAGTTAGACTTAGAGATATGGAGCATCTCTAGTAGGGCAGGGTCCAAGACTGCCTTGTAGGCAAGACACAGATCACCTCTAAGCAATCTGTATGATACCAAGTAGAGTGATAGTGATTTGAGCCTGTCCACTTAGGACAGGTGTTGGAGGCCATGGATTCTGTTTGAGGAGGTATTTCTGTGACCTTTCTACCTGGTTCAGGTATTTGGAGAGGTACATACCAAACGGGCATTGTACTCAATTACTGGCCTAATGAGGAAGGAGTACAGAGGAGTAATAACCTATTTATTTTCTGGATGCAATCCCTTTACTTATGAGATGAACCAAGTAAAAGGCTTTTCTGACTACTGCCACTACATGATGGCCGAATATGAGATTGTTGTCAACCTGTGTACCCAAGTCTTTTAACACAGGTTGTGTGCTTAGGGGGTTCCCGTTGATGTGGTAATCAGTAGAGGCCATGTTTTGCCAAATAGTATGCTAGTACATTTTTTTTTTGCATTTCACTTAAGGCCATGACTTTGGCACCAGGCATTTGTTGCTGTGAGACCCTCTTGTAGTATGTTAACATTATCTGGGGAGTCAATGACAGCACCCAACTTACAGCCATCCCCAAACTTGGTCAGCCACAGGCCTTTTGTCTTTGCCCCAACCTCTGAGAAGTAGATGCCAAACAGTAGTGGTCCCAGGACAGTTCCCTGTGGAACACCATTAGTGACAGATCTGCTGTCAAAATTGGAGTTGTCTATTTTGACCTTGTGGGCCCTATCGGTGAGACAGTTAGCCACCCACCTGATGAGATAGGGATTTACATCAAGTTGTGTTAGCTTTTTGATGATGGCTGAGTGAGGGATTGCATCAAAGGTTTTGGCCAAGTCAAGGTAAGCTATATGTACTGACTTTCCCCTCATCCAGAGCCTTGGTGACAGTCTCAAAATAAGTCAACCAGGTTCAAGAGGCAAGATCTGCCCTTGATGAATCCAAACTGGGCGGGATCAAGTGCATGGAGATTACCTATGTCCTTGTTTATGAGGTTCATAATAATACGCTCCATGGCTTTACAGATTAGACTTGTCAAGCTAATGGGGTGATAGTTTCCAGGTTCAGTAATGGCACCACCATTGTGCAAGGAGATAACAATGGCAGTTCTCCACTGTGGTGGAATGAAGCCTGTATTTAAGCTGTGATTGAATAGGGTGCTCAATGGCGAAGCTAGTTCTTGCTGGAGATGGTGCAGAATACAGCCTGGGAAACTATCCGGTCCCATGGAAGTTGTGTTCTTTGCCTTGGATAGGGCCTTTAACATTTGATCTATGGAGATGTGAGAGGCAGGACAAGTATCAGGGATGTTGAATTAGCCTTTGGGGGGGACAGGGGGATGAAGTTTGTGCTGAACCTATCTTCTACAAGTTGGCTAAGTCGACAGGATCAGTGTAAGTGGTACCATTAAGTACTAATTTGGAACAAATCTGGGCTTTGCCATGCAGGTTCCTGATGTAACTGAAGAAGGCTTTGTGGTTTCCCTTTGATTTGTAGGCTAGTTTTGATTCATAATTGGTTTTGTAGGTTTTCACTAGTGATTTAATTTGCTTGATGAGGCTAAGAAGGGAGTTTTTCCAATTGGGAGTTTGTGCCTTTTTACCCTTGGACAACAGTTTCTTCCTTTTCTTGTAAAGCCTATTGATCGAGGATATCCACCAGGTTTGTGTTTCCTTGAGGAGCAGGTTTTAGTTCTGTTGGATATGGCTGAGTCCATGCAGTTGTATAGGTGCTTGCATACTGCACAGGTGTACTGTTTAGCATAGTTGTCTGCATCCTGTTAGGGGCGCAGTGGTGTGAAGCTACTGATACCCCTCGTTAGGAGGTTGTAGTCAGCTTTTGAGAAGTTTTTTTTAGCTAGTTACGGCTGGGAGGGTTGGGCTGGATAGAAACTTTGAATGAGATAGACCGATGGACTGATCTCACCAAGGAAGAACTTACTATGGTAGTGGTGCAGTGGTCATCCATGTTGGTGAGAACCAAGTCCAGAATGTTATCTCCCCTTGTGGAGGATGAGACGAGCTGGCCCAGTGCATTTAAATTGATGAGGTGAAAGAATCACTGGGTGAGTGCATTTGTGCAGGAATAGTTCAACCAGTCTATAGTGGGGTAGTTTAAGTCACCAAGGATCAGGGCATTAGAAAGTACCCTGATGGAGTCAAGTAGGTCCAGTTAGGAGGAGTGGGTCTCCTGAGTCATGGTGGGGGGGAGGTCTCTAGCTGGCTATAACTTGGATGGGTGTCTTGCCAACTGTCAGTTGCACCTGGAATAATTCTAGTGCATCATGTTGGCAAACCAGTCTGGAGGTGTGCCTGCCCTTAATGAAGATAGAGACTCCACCACCATTAGTCTTCATGACCTCATTTTTGGGGTTGGAATGTGTAGAATGGGGTATAGCCTGGTAAGGCAGAGACGGTCTCTGCAGCCTTGAACCAAGTTTCCATGAGTAGACAAATGTCAGCATCTTTCAGTGCGAGGAGAGTCTCCAGTGAGTGCATTTTCAGGTTAAGGCTCCAAGCATTAAGTGACATGACCTTCAATTTGCTTTTTGACAGATCTTTCATGTTGGAAGATTTGTCTTTGGGATATTGCCTGAAAAAGGCAAAATGGGGAAGGCAAGAGCCTTGGACAAAATCCAGAATCCAAGGGGTGACAGGTGGATGCCATCTCTGGCAAAGCATCATGGCCTGTCAACCATGTCATTCCAGGCAGACAGATACTGGATCCCTTTGGAATGACACCAGATACTAAGCCAACCATGTTTCAACAGGAATCTCACTCAAGTTACCATTCTAATTCTCCTTTATTCTCTTATATTCGTTTATGCCACTTGCTCATATTATAAATCCGCAGATCACTATATACATCACCAAACAAATGCTTTATATTGGTTATTTATAAGTATATTCTAGAAAAGCTATCTAAATTACAGTGCTCTAAAAGAAACAGTTTTAATTAATTTCCCTTATTATCAGATGGTAGTTCAAAAAAAAAAAAAAAAAATATATATATATATATATATATATATATATATATATATATATATATGGTCTACTATCACAATGCAGAATGATGGTTTGGTGAACATGAGAATGCCGAACATTAGCTTGGCTGATTTCCATATTGCCAACCCTCAATTCTGCGAGTGTCCTGTTCAGCAGATGTCACTGTGGATTCGTTGATACGTGGGCGATGTTTCGTACTGAGATCGTGGGACACTGCAGCCTGGGAGATTTATCCTTTTCTACATTGTAGTGCAATCTCAGAATTGGAAAATATAAGTGGCAGGGGGCGTGGGGGGGGTACAGCCCCCCACAAGGGATGCAGGGAGGCTTGCTATAATAATAATAATAATTATTATTATTATTATTATTATTATAGCAGAAACAAACCTCAAGAGTACCAACTGCTGCTCAGTGATGCAAACAATAGAAATGTAGCAGTCCAAATATCAGAGCAGCGGCTGAGAGACTGCATCAGGGATCATATGTACTGTCTAGAAAGGAGACAGAATTATAGTGCTATTGCAAAACACATTTTAGTATGTGGAGCTGCACATCTGTTTAGATTTAATGTGTTGACATTAGTCAAGGAAGATGTTAGGATGTGGGACATTAGTTCTAAGACAGAAGGGAAAGAACTTAAATGGATTATAAGATTGGGGCGCACATAGGACAGGGCTTGAATGAACACATATCCATCACTCCCAAGTTAAAAAATAGGAGATTATTAAAATGATATAATATTAAAATGAAATAATGTTGATGTTGTTCTATTTTCACAATGGTTTTGGTGTTTATGTCACATTTCTATTACATGCAGTATTAGTTTGGTATATGTTTATTATTATTTTTATTATTGTTTTTAGATTCATTATTGTTTTTTATTTTTTATTTTTTATTCTATGTGGTGTGAATTTATTTGGAATTACTTATTGTTTAAATAGGTTCTGGATGGTAGAGAGGTGCTATATAAATATGGTCGCTTGTGATTTGTCAGTTTGAAATTTCATCATTTACATGCATATAAATAGGAGACTCCGAATGTGCCTGTTTATGGTCTGATAAAGCAAACGGATGTTTGTGAAAGCGCTCACCAGTATTTTTGTAATAAAGTGTAATTGTTTTAGAAGAAGCTCATGTGGATTATATTTGGAAGTAACCCATTTCTTGTCTTGAAATTGTGGAATATTCTGCCATAGCTGCTCTAATATTTGGACTGCTACATTATTATTATTATGTTGAGATCTTTTAACAGGAATTTTTGTTTTATCATTCATTCTTGACTAATGCAACTTGAACCTGAGACAAAATACACATCTTTTTTTCATTTCTAGGACTAAGTGGGTCAGTTTTGATTGTAAAGTCCTGTCAAAAACTTAAAAATAGTACAAGGCAGCTAAAATCTGCTGCATTCAGGCTACTATCTTGGTTATGCCACAATAGTTATGCCACAATAGCACTAATGCACTATTGTACAATCTCAGAGATGCTATATACAAAATGAGGTGCAGAAGGGATTTGTTGTCTGAAAAAAACACTTATTTTAGGAAAGTTCATCAATAAGGAGTTAATGTAAGTATTTTGGTGCTTCATCTCACAATGTATTTCCAAAACAATATTCTATCATAAATATGTATGTGTGTGTATTGATCTGAACTTGTTTACCAGAACTGTCTGACTGAGCAGTACCTCTTTTTATTATTTAAAGTGCATTAAAATGTTGACATATTTACAATGCATGATACATATGTAACCAGACCAGCACATTACAGTAAAATAGAAAGATCTTGTATGTTGTGTACTGAGAAGGTTTCATTAACGTCTCTTAATACACAGGTATGACTGATTGAGTTTTGAATAGGTATAAAGAGTTGAGGCAGATAAAGAAATACAATTGTTTTACTAAATAATCAGAATAATTATTAGAAATATTGTATTGCAGGAGGAAATATGAAGCTTGCTGAAATAAATTGGTATAGTTATAATAGAGGAATGTTTGGAAAAAAGTCTAAGTGAAATATGACGGAAGACTAATGAGTTAGAATCAAGTAAATGATAAAGAGTATTGTGTGTGTAAATCAGTGAATTTAAGTAAAAACAGAGAATGGCTAGGAAATTTAAGTTATACATTGGTAGAAGCACAGGCTTTTGTGTTACTCTGATTAACTAGTAGGGAAAGAAAGTATTAGTTTGAATAGAGCTTGCTGAGGTAAGGAGTAAGCCGTTAGCTGGACTTTTATGTTCTTGTTAATGCGGAATATTGAATAAGCATATAACTGAAATGGTGGTTATGCAATATTTACTTGCAGTTGGAATATTTTAATGTTATGTTCTATGAGTACATTTAGTTACAAATCCCATGTATTACCTACATGAGTGTAAAAAAGTGAATCTTCATTGTGATTTCTTTGATTTCATTTTTTAAACTTTTTATTGGATTTTCAATCAATGAAAATTTAAGATAAAAGATTTACAATACAAAACAACAAGCATAAATAGAACTATATACAGGGTCCATAACAAAAATTTACTTTAACATTAAAAAAAACATTAATACTTTTCTGAATGAGGTTTGGGAGCAAACCAATTTGTCCAGGGATATCTTCAGGAAGGGTCAGGTCGTATTAGTAATAAGAATTAAGATGGCAGGGGAAAAAGCTTAGGGTGGTGGTGATGGAAGGGCTAAGGTGTGAAAGTAGGAGGTTTGGGAGGAAATGAGGTAAGAGGAGGGAGGAACTTAACTGATTTTGTGTGAGTGAGACTAGGTAAGGGATCAGATTTTGGCTTGAACTTGTTACTTGCGGGTATTATGTCCAAGACGACCAGTAGATAGTATTGTGTGCAGGTAAACCTTGGAAGGAATATTGTTAAGTAGTTAGAGGAGCCATATGGCCATGTGTCTTTTGGGGTTTTGTTGGATCTTCTTTCTCGTGAAGTCTGGTACTTGTGAATGACTTTGAGTGTCTTCAAAGTACAATTTTGTTTAGTTGTCATTTAGTTGCTGGGGTGGTTTTGTTGCATTGTAGTCGTGTTATTGTGGACTCAATGGGACTTTGAAGGTGTGAGCCATTTTTGTTAACTTGTCGGGGGTCATTGGGGTGGTTCTGGTATTGCTGGATCTGCATAACCAGCCGTGGTACCATTAGGCTTGATTTCATTTCATTGGAGAAATTGGATATTTTCTGTGAAGATTGATGGTGCCTGCCCAGTTGGAGTTTGAGAGTGTAGAATGCGAATTCATAACTTAGTGGAACTTTTCCCGGTTTCATTACTGGTAGTGGAGTGCTGGCCATTGTATCTCCCCATTTTGGCACTTAATGGTACTCCTACAGCTCTGTATTGCAGTACGGATGTTGACTGTTGGTTTCTAGACTTAGGAATAGCTGTTCATTGAGGTGCATGCACAGGCTTCAAATCTCCTTGTGGTTCTTTCATACCACTCAATGATACAGATTTTTGAAGAATGTTCAGATTTGCCTCATATGTTATGTCCGTTCCTTGCCAAATGTTAAGAATTAAAGTCAAAAATAATGACAGACATCAGAGATTCAGGCGTCATACCTTTCATAAATGCATGCTAATGCAAAACCTGTTATGCTATCAACTTTCTAAGTTTGTTTGGTAAGAGCATACTTAAAGATTGTATCAGTTTTTGAGCATTTGACCTCATTGTTTGCAGTTTGTCAGATATCTTGCTCTAAGAGGTTGAGAGGTACGGTAGTCATGTAGTCTTCATTTGCAACAGCCCCCTGCTGAGTTGGTGCAGGTAGGCTATCGGGATTGATTCCTGGGGGGAGGCGGTCTTGAGTGATGAGGGCAGGGGCCGAATATTTGATAGTGTTGTGCAAAAAAAAAATAGTGATGTAATTAATCAGGCAGGCAACCATTGAAAGTGACCTAGGTTAGGGAAATTCCACTCACATTGCAGCTAAATTGGTCTTTTGCATGCTTAGTGGAAGCATACGCTTCAGTTAACCATTTTCATTGTATTGGTCCAGTTAGTTAGCTTTGATGAGGCAATATGAGGTAGCTCCTTTTGGGAGGAGGTAGAAGGGACAGGGGTGTCCTGGGCTATATCATTCATTGGTGGTGGTGGTATGATGCCATGGCTTTCTTGACGCTAAACTGCAAATGTTCGGTTTGCATAAAAATCCATTGCTGTTCACCTAGTTGGACATAAATACGTTACTGCAGATGCTAGCATAGTTATTTGTATGGAAATAAATCATATGCTGTTGTTGGGGTATATGCTTTTTGCTTCTTTAGCCTCACAGCCACAAGGCTGTAAGGTTTCCTGCCTTTTTAAGCTAGTATAGTCCAGTTTTCAGGCTAGTGCTTAATTCAGGGCTGTGATACTAGTTTCTGAGTTGCCCAAACCTTACTTGGATAGAAGGAAGTTTTTCTGTTCACCTGTGAGAGAGGGGAGCTTTGATCAACCTATCTGTCCTTAGAGGAGTGGTTCCAGCCTAGAAGTTAGTAGTTTATTGGCCATTTTGGGCTAATTTCTATCTCTTTAATTTCCCTACTATAAAAACCGTGTTTGCATGATTTTGCACACCAGGCAGCGCCAGTTAGCTACGGTTAAATTTTAAATCGCAAAGAAAAAAAGGCTCCACTAAGTCTCCTCTTCAGTTTTTCCCTTGAAGCTAGTCTAACTCTCAAACTCAGCACTCAAAAAGCATCCTACAGCCCAGCAATTGCTCAGACCTAATAGCAAACACTAATATACCCTGACACTGATTGCCCAGCAGGGCAAGGCTCTTTATTCACCCCTCACCAACCAAGCGACTAAGCAACTCACCCTGCTATTCAGGCATGACCTAAGGGCAATTTCAGGTGTACTCTCCATTCCAGCTGGTGAATCTGGTTATCCTGAGGTAATGTTACAACTGCCTCGTGTACACAGACAACCCTCTCCTCCTACCACAAAACACTAACATATGCAAGGTATGCAATTATACAGCTAAACTGGAAGCTAAGCTGTCTCCACCCAAGACTGGAACACACAGTCAAGAGGAGAAGGTTAACACTTGCACCACACCGCCAGCCACACAAAGACCTACTAAAACAGCACTGGCAAAAAATACACATAAATACAAAAAATCATACTCGAAGGCTCTAAATAAAAACCTGAAAAAGCTTCAGAGACCTCCAAATCAGACACCCAAACAACCTGCACCTCCCATCACAAACCAGACAACACATAAAACACAAAATCAGTGTGCCGCACAATCACAGCCCTTTAGGCAAAATAACATACCTAACACACTAGTAATAGGTGACTCTATAGTCAGGCACACTGACGTCCCACTCACTAGGCTGGACAAGCAGAAGGTTACTGTTAGCTGCCTGTCGGGAGCCAGAATCCGCCACATAACACAAGCACTCAGGTCACTCCAGAACAAGTACAAATATGACTCTGTCATTGTTCATGTTGGTGTGAATGACCTGAGATGTACCTCCCTGGACTACATGAAAAGAGACATGGAAGAGCTCTCTGATCATGTAGCCCAGGCTGGTATGACCCTGACCCTGAGTAGCATTCTGCCCTCACCAAGAATAATACCTCAGTATAAAGAAAAAATGATCAATTTCAACAATTGGCTAAGCTTCTGGTGTCATTCAAAGGGGATCCAGTGTCTGTCAGCCTGGGACGACATGCTCGACAAGCCGTGTTGCTTTGCAAGAGACGGCTTGCACCTGTCACCCCTAGGCTTTTAAATACTGGCCAAGGATCTTGCTGCCCCCATAGTGGCTTTTTTAGGCAAGGCTCAAAAGTCAAATCTACCTTCGTAAACAGCACAATTAACAAAAAACTGAGGGCTATGCTTCTCAACGCCAGGAGTTTAAATCTCAAAATGCACGTGCTCAAAGCACTCCTGAGTATGGAGAACGTTGACATCTGTGCAGTAACTGAAACCTGGTACAAGGCTCCAGAGAGCACCCCAGCACTACCTGGCTACAACTCATACCACACGTTTCGGCCACAGAACATGGACCGAAACACAAAAGGAGGGGGGTGTAGCCATATTCACCAAGGATACCTACACCTCCAGGTTAGTGGCACAGCATGATACCTCTGAGATCATCCATGTGCAACTAACATCGGGCAAATCTGCAATGTAAATTGTGGCCTGCTACAGATCACCCTCCATGACCCAGGACCACCACTCCACCTTTCTCGAAACACTGAAAAACATGAAGGTCCTACCGAACACCCTGATATTGGATGATTTCAGTTGCCCTACCATTCACTGGGAAAACTACTCGAGTACAAACTCCCAGACCCAGCACTTCCTGGAATTCATCAACTCAAATGCCCTGGATCAGCTGGCAAACTCCCCTACTAGAGGTGAAAACATATTGGACCTGGTCATCACCAACATGAGCGACAGGTGTTCCACAAGTAAAAAACTTTTCTAAAGCAAACTTCACCTTACTTAAGACAGAGGTGGTAAGTTTCACAGGCCCCACGCTAAAGAATAACGTTGCCCAAGATACAGAAACTTTTACAAATGCACTCTATGAGCATCTACAAGGATGCATGGATCGTGCCATCCCTAGCAAAACCAAGACTAACTCCTCTAAGAGAAGGAAACCAGTTTGGTGGACCCCTGCCATAAACAGGCTATGCAACAGAAGGAGGAAACTAGTTCAGAAAAAAGCAAATCCCCAGAAGGAAAGACATCCTTGATCAGTATCAGCCAGAAACTAAGGTCCCTCATGAAATCATCCAAGGCTAACTTTCGAAAGAAAAATAGCCAAGGATTATAAAGATAACCACAAAGCCGTATTTAGCTATGCTAAGAATCTAAGTGGCAACTCACAGATATACACTGAACTAGTGCAAAATGGCACAAAATATACTGAACCTACTGATATTGCCAACATCCTGGCAGATAGATTCAGTGCAAATCTCACCCCCCTCTCACCTCCAAAAGGGCCCACAACAATACCGGAAAAGTGTAGTGTCCCAAAAATCACAGATGCACAGGTGAAAACAGCCCTTTCAAAAGCCAAAAACACAGCTTCAGTGGGACCAGATGGTGTCCCAGGCTGCATCCTGCATGAACTACAGAACGAACTAACCCCCCACCTAAACACGCTGTTCAACCTCAGCCTCTTCACAGACTACATGCCCATAGAATGATGCACAGCAATGGTTATTCCTCTCCACAAAGGAGGGGCCACAACGGACCCTGGTAACTATCAACCCATAAGCCTGACTAGCCTGGTCTGCAAGGCTATGGAGCGCATCATAATGAAACTCATTAACAAAGACAGTGGGAACCTCCAAACACTTGACCAGACCTGGTTTGGCTTCGTTAAAGGCAGATCATGCCTACTAAACCTGGTTGACTTCTTTGAGACAGTCTCCAAGGCCATAGATGAGTGAAATGTGGTTCACACAGCCTACCTTGACCTCGGCAAGGCTTTCGACACCATTCCCCACTTGGGTATTACAGAAAAACTCACCAGCCTGAACATAAACCCCTATGTCACAAGATGGGTTGCCAACTGGCTTACAGATAGAACTCACACGGTAAGAATAGTGAGCTCCAGGTCTGACTCTAAACCAACGAAGGACTTCCTCCTGCACGTGGGTCAATGCACGGCTCCCAACATGAGACAAACAGAACAAAAAAGTAGAGCCAGCAAATAGTGACTAAAATGCGTATATTTAAGAAAATAACATTACAGCAAGTACAAACATACCGGTTTCGGCTGGTATATTACACAGCCTTCTTCAGTGTATACAGAAAATCCAATACATGCTGTTTAAATAGTCCACACATGAATCCCATTGGCTTAGTGCTTATAAATATTCATTGAGACCAGGGTGGAAAAGACCACCCAATTTAATTATCCACTTTTTTTCTTTGCGATTTAAAATTTTGTGCCAACCAGTTTTATTCTTACGATCACCTTGTATTAGATCAATTATAGTAAACATAAATTTTGCTGTTGGATGAACCAACTGGTGTTTATAAAGGGCATTAGTCACCTTTTTGTGTTTTATGTTACTATAATGTTCAGAAATACGCAATCTGATACACCTGGAGGTTTGCCCAATATAGAATGCCCCGCAGCTACATGTGGCCATATAGATGGCCCAATCACTACTACAATTCACAAAAATGTTTAAATCAAAAACTTTGGGGCAATTTCTACTTGAGAACTCCTTGGTTGTAGAGATATATTTACAATTAATACAGTGGCCGCAAGGAAAACACCCACATAAGATCTGACCTGACAAAGTTCTCTGTATCTTACTAGTATGTTTAGTGTCACTGCATTTATAATGATTGAAATAGGAGTGGAGCTTTTTGCCATTCCTGTAGGAAAACATACATTAGTCAGGAATGATGTGTGCAACATCAGGGTCACATTGCAAAATATTCCAATGTTTTCTGACACTCCCCACTAAACAGTTGGTGTTACGACCATACGTTGTGACAAATCTCAATGGTTGAGAGGAATGATCAGATCGTTCCCTATATTTAAGTAAATCATTACGTTGCATATTGTTTACCTGACATTTAGCAACTGCAATAGTACCAGCATTATATCCCCTTTGTTTAAATCTGTGAGTAAGATCAATTTGGTTTCTACAAAATGTAGAATGTTCAGAGCAAATACGTTTAGCTCTGATGAATTGGAATTTAGGTATGTTCCTCGCTATATGTGGAGTATAGTAACTGGAGGCATGTAGTAGGGGGTTATATTGTGGGAACTTCCTATACATTTCCGTTTCCAATGTACCATCAGGCTGTTTCCGCAAAAGTACATCCAAGAATATAATATTGTTGATATCATGTTGTTCCGTGAAACATAACCCCCATTCATTATTGTTCAAATAACAAACAAACTCAATAAGTCTAGACTCTGTGCCCCTCCAGACCAACCATATATCGTCCAGGTAATCCATATATCCATGTCTGAAAGAAAAATATTCCTTGTAGAATTGTAAATCATCTCAATCTCTACATAGGCCATGAAAAGGTCAGCATATATGGGGGCAAAAGATGCCCCCATAGCCGTACCTTTAGTTTGCCAAAAACATGTGTCTTTATAATAAAAGACGTTGCAGGTGAGAACATACCTAGCCATATCCACCAGAAAGGAGTTAAATGTGGAACTGTACAAATTGGAATTGTCAAGCCAATATGCTAAGGCCTTGAGCCCTGACTGATGGGGAATATTGGTATATAATGCGCTCACATCAAGCGTACACAAAAGCCAATCAGCTTCTAATTGTGTATCCGATATAATTTGCAAAAAGTTAGTGGTGTCTTGTAACCTGGAACTAATGAAAGGTAGCAAGGGTTTAAGATATTTGGTCAAAAACAATGATAAAGGCTCCGTCAAATAGTTTCTGCCAGAAACTATTGGTCTTCCTGGAGGGTTCTTGGCATCTTTGTGAATCTTGGGCAGAAAATAGATGTATTGAGCACTGGGATCCTTAACAGTCAATTGTTGTACTGTGTCTTTAGATATGACCCCTCTGGCATTTGCATCCTGTAGGAATCGTTCTATACATTTAGTAAATCTGCCCATAGGATCCACCCCCATATGTGTATAATATCTTGCATCAAACAATTGCCTACGGGCTTCCTTATCATAGTCTATCCAGTTTAGGACTACTAGAGCTCCACCTTTGTCAGCAGATGTTATTACAATATGTTTATTCTCCTGAAGTTCCAAAATTGCCCTTCTCTCAATAGGGGTAATGTTATTGTGCTTGAAAACAGTTTCGGAACTGAGAAAATGTATGTCTTTCAGTACACTATTTTGGAACTGTTGAACCACCGCATGCATAGGCGGAGTGAAATTGGATTTATGATATATAAATTTGCAACAATCAAGATTAGTACCAGAGTCACCAAAAAACATTCTTAAGTTTATAGATCTACAAAATTGAATCAAATCTTGAGCAAATATATCTTCAGATATGATGGAGCCAGGTATAAAATTTAAACCTTTATTAAGAACTTGAATATGTACATCAGACAGATCATAATTAGACAAATTCCGAATGTTGTTTTCAGTAGGACAAATCAATTCCCTAATACCAAATCCAGTAACCCTTGTAGATTGCTCACTTTTCCTGTGCTTACGCCCCCCCCATCTCCGTGTGTTCCTAAAGGGACACTTCCAGAACTTCTTTTGGGGGATGGAGACCCTGTTGCTGCCAGGGATTCATTGTCAGTGCCTGAGGACGTATCATCAAAAGATGAAATACCATCAGGTGTGTTCTTGCGCAAAATAGACCTAGGTCTTTTCCTCTTCCTAACTGATGTGGGTAGATTATTAAATCTTACATGTTTGGACTGGAATTAAAATGGATTACCATGGGAATAATCCTCCTGATCTCTGGTAAACTTTTTCATTTTTCTGGAACATAGTTCAGCATCAGACTTCTTCAAATCTAAACCAACTTTACTTAATTTGGCCTCAAAAGAGGCTTCTTGTTCATAACTTTTCAGTTTGTCAGCCAAGGCATTAATCTCTGCTAGCCCCCTATCAATAGCCCTATTGTGGAATTTGTATAATTCGACTGCAAAAGACATCGTAGCTTCATGCTGTATTTTTGACCATTGGATGTTCAATTCAGCATCCCCATTATTTACATGTGGAATTGTACTTATCCTCAACCCCCTAGGGGTAATATTGGCGGCCTGGTAGGCCTTGAAAAGCTTACTGTGCCACACATTGGCATGTAATGTTCTAAGTTGTCTATTAAAATCCTCAATTAGTTTATGGCTCGATAGATCAGAGTTGGTGTTAACACCACAATCAACATTTTCACTATTCAAAGACCCCAAGCCAAAGGCCCCAAGGTCTTCCCTATCAGCCACCAATCCAGAAATAAGATTTGAGAGATCCATAATGAAAAAGCTCACTACTAATCCAAAAAACTGTCAATAATGGTCAATATAAGAATACCACAACAGTAAAAAATCAAAAATATTGTGAAGGACAATGACAGCAAAGACACCAATACAAATGGTATAAAGGCTGCGTCCAAACTTTATACTGAAAAATAAAACAAATAAGTCAAAAAGATACCAAAGGGCTTGAGTGGGGGCAAAGCAAGATACCACCCGAGCTCACAATAAAATGTAAAGTGAATAAGTTTGATGCTGAACAACACTCCAAGCAATGAAAACAGAATCGTAACGATCTATACTAATATGTAAAAAATATATCAGAGGTCAGAAGGAAGTAACCCGTAAACACCAAACACAGAAAGCCTGATGCTGATCGGAACAAATATGGTACTGCAAAATGGACTAAAACCTCCACTTAAAACAATTATTATAGAAATATATGGAATGATATAAGGGAAAATGCTGTTGGACCCAGAAGTCAAAAAGACACGTCCATATGCATGTACACCATAGAAATCAAAAACTATTGCTGATGAAACGGGTATGTTAATACAGGTAGATTGAGGTCACCACTAAAAAATTTTTTGTGTTTATTCATGTAATCTGTGCATCAGTAGTATGGTATTTAAAAACCCAATCATAATCATGCACATTAACATAAAGTGGCAAAGATGGAAAAAATGAACAAATTATTGATATTATGTAGACTGTAATGACCTTGCCTATACCTGAGATAATAAGAAAGTACAGGAAATGTAAATCCTAAAGCAGGTGACTATACAGTTAGACTCTAAAGTCCTACACAAAATATCAACCAATATAGTTAACATACAAAGTTGGAACAAAAAACCCACTGAATAGAGAATCTGCAGTAGGAGTATATACTGTTTAGGAGATCTGAAAAGTAGGCATCACCCACACAAATGTTAATGCATGATGTGAAATACACTGCCCAACAATATAATGAAAAACATCAATCCTAAACCTGCTGATCTATAATGATCCTAATATTATTAATCCTCAAGCAAAGCAAGAACTTTGTCAGGTCAGATCTTATGTGGGTGTTTTCCTTGCGGCCACTGTATTAATTGTAAATATATCTCTACAACCAAGGAGTTCTCAAGTAGAAATTGCCCCAAAGTTTTTGATTTAAACATTTTTGTGAATTGTAGTAGTGATTGGGCCATCTATATGGCCACATGTAGCTGCGGGGCATTCTATATTGGGCAAACCTCCAGGTGTATCAGATTGCGTATTTCTGAACATTATAGTAACATAAAACACAAATAGGTGACTAATGCCCTTTATAAACACCAGTTGGTTCATCCAACAGCAAAATTTATGTTTACTATAATTGATCTAATACAAGGTGATCATAAGAATAAAACTGGTTGGCACAAAATTTTAAATCGCAAAGAAAAAAAGTGGATAATTAAATTGGGTGGTCTTTTCCACCCTGGTCTCAATGAATATTTATAAGCACTAAGCCAATGGGAATCATGTGTGGACTATTTAAACAGCATGTATTGGATTTTCTGTATACACTGAAGAAGGCTGTGTAATATACCAGCCGAAACCGGTATGTTTGTACTTGCTGTAATGTTATTGTCTTAAATATACGCATTTTAGTCACTATTTGCTGGCTCTACTTTTTTTGTTCTGTTTGTCTCATGTTGGGAGCCATGCATTGACCCATGTGCAGGAGGAAGTCCTTCATTGCTACTCT
Organism: Protopterus annectens; assembly: GCF_019279795.1. Lineage (NCBI taxonomy): Eukaryota > Metazoa > Chordata > Ceratodontiformes > Protopteridae > Protopterus > Protopterus annectens. Next base: position 701,075,426 of record NC_056732.1, on the reverse strand, counting down.
CTCTCACTTCCTGCTGGGGTTGGTGACTTAGGTTGCTGCTTCAGGGATTCGTTGCAGCACGCCTTATTGGAATTTTCGTTATTCTTTGGATCCTTGTGGTGACTTTTTGTTTATTGGTTATTAACATTGTTCGGCCACATTCTTTTCCACTTTGGTTTGGGTGTATAGATTGGCGTATACACTCTCTATGTATATTTGGATACAACCTTTTTTTTCTTGCTATCGACTTGCCACTACGCCATTTTGTTCACAACAAGTGGATATACCTCAACGGGATTCACTGGTCAAAAGGGACTAACTGTATGTATGTTTTATAGCCTTTATTGGCTACATACTTTAATTTTGAACTTTCACACATACATATAAAGTGTCGCATACATTCCTAAATTGACATTTGGATACAATCTCCTATTTTTTGGTTTCGCCTTGTCACTATGTTATTGTGTTTATATTGGAAGGATATTTCCAAATAAGGGCGAACTGGACCAAAAGGAACCAACTTTATGCATACTTTATATTCTCTATTGGCTGTATATGTCAGCTTTGGATATTTATGCACATACTTTTGGTCGGGGATTGAAGACCATTATTGTAGGTGGCTGCTTTTTGGTTGTGTGTTATTCATCTAGGGACCTTGTTCCGTTCCAAAGGGTTTGAAGCATTTTTTCCACGGACAGTTTTGGATGATATCTGGGAACAATCTATTGTGGATTTAGGGCCGGTGCTGACGGAAATATGGACGATTGAATCTGTTCATTTTGGGATGGTTTTGCAAGACCCTTTTGTGTAACTACATGTTCTTATTTGATGACAAGTTTGGATTACATTCATATTCACATTTATTGTATTTTTTATGTATAATTTATTTCAAAATTTTGTTCCTCTCATGCATGAGGGGTGTTTTCTGGGAATTTGCTTGAGGATTAATAATATTAGGATCATTATAGATCAGCAGGTTTAGGATTGATGTTTTTCATTATATTGTTGGGCAGTGTATTTCACATCATGCATTAACATTTGTGTGGGTGATGCTTACTTTTCAGATCTCCTAAACAGTATATACTCCTACTGCAGATTCTCTATTCAGTGGGTTTTTTGTTCCAACTTTGTATGTTAACTATATTGGTTGACATTTTGTGTAGGACTTTAGGGTCTAACTGTATAGTCACCTGCTTTAGGATTTACATTTCCTGTACTTTCTTATTATCTCAGGTATAGGCAAGGTCATTACAGTCTACATAATATCAATAATTTGTTCATTTTTTCCATCTTTGCCATTTTATGTTAATGTGCATGATTATGATTGGGTTTTTAAATACCATACTATTGATGCACAGATTACATGAAAAAACACAAAAAATTTTTTAGTGGTGACCTCAATCTACCTGTATTAACATACCCGTTTCATCAGCAATAGTTTTTGATTTCTATGGTGTACATGCATATGGACATGTCTTTTTGATTTCTGGGTCCAACAGCATTTTCCCTTATATCATTCCATATATTTCTATAATAATTGTTTTAAGTGGAGGTTTTAGTCCATTTTGCAGTACCATATTTGTTCCGATCAGCATCAGGCTTTCTGTGTTTGGTGTTTACGGGTTACTTCCTTCTGACTTATGATATATTTTTTACATATTAGTATAGATCGTTACGATTCTGTTTTCATTGCTTGGAGTGTTGTTCAGCATCAAACTTATTCACTTTACATTTTATTGTGAGCTCGGGTGGTATCTTGCTTTGCCCCCACTGAAGCCCTTTGGTATCTTTTTGACTTATTTGTTTTATTTTTCAATATAAAGTTTGGACACAGCCTTTATACCATTTGTATTGGTGTCTTTGCTGTCATTGTCCTTCACAATATTTTTGATTTTTTATTGTCGTGGTATTCTTATATTGACCATTATTGACAGTTTTTTGGATTAGTAGTGAGCTTTTTCATTATGGATCTCTCAAATCTTATTTCTGGATTGGTGGCTGATAGGGAAGACCTTGGGGCCTTTGACTTGGGGTCTTTGAATAGTGAAAATGTTGATTGTGGTGTTAACACCAACTCTGATCTATCGAGCCATAAACTAATTGAGGATCTTAATAGACAACTTAGAACATTACGTGCCAATGTGTGGCACAGTAAGCTTTTCAAGGCCTACCAGGCCGCCAATATTACCCCTAGGTGGTTGAGGATACGTACAATTCCACATGTAAATAATGGGGATGCTGAATTGAACATCCAATGGTCAAAAATACAGCATGAAGCTATGATGTCTTTTGTAGTCGAATTATACAAATTCCACAATAGGGCTATTGATAGGGGGCTAGCAGAGATTAATGCCTTGGCTGACAAACTGAAAAGTTATGAACAAGAAGCCTCTTTTGAGGCCAAATTAAGTAAAGTTGGTTTAGATTTGAAGAAGTCTGATGCTGAACTATGTTCCAGAAAAATGAAAAAGTTTACCAGAGATCAGGAGGATTATTCCCATGGTAATCCATTTTAATTCCAGTCCAAACATGTAAGATTTAATAATCTCCCCACATCAGTTAGGAAGAGGAAAAGACCTAGGTCTATTTTGGGCAAGAACACACCTGATGGTGTTTCATCTTTTGATGATACGTCCTCAGGCACTGACAACGAATCCCTGGCAGCAACAGGGTCTCCATCCCCCAAAAGAAGTTCTGGAAGTGTCCCTTTAGGAACACACGGAGACGGGGGGGGGCGTAAGCACAGGAAAAGTGAGCAATCTACAAGGGTTACTGGATTTGGTATTAGGGAATTGATTTGTCCTACTGAAAACAACATTCTGAATTTGTCTAATTATGATATGTCTGATGTACATATTCAAGTTCTTAATAAAGGTTTAAATTTTATACCTGGCTCCATCATATCTGAAGATATATTTGCTCAAGATTTGATTCAATTTTGTAGATCTGAATGTTTTTTGGTGACTCTGGTACTAATCTTGATTGTGGCAAATTTATATATCATAAATCCAGTTTCACTCCGCCTATGCATGCGGTGGTTCAACAGTTCCAAAATAGTGTATTGAAAGACATACATTTTCTCAGTTCCGAAACTGTTTTCAAGCACAATAACATTACCCCTATTGAGAGAAGGGCAATTTTGGAACTTCAGGAGAATAAACATATTGTAATAACATCTGCTGACAAAGGTGGAGCTCTAGTAGTCCTAAACTGGATAGACTATGATAAGGAAGCCCGTAGGCAATTGTTTGATGCAAGATATTATACACATATGGGGGTGGATCCTATAGGCAGATTTACTAAATGTATAGAATGATTCCTACAGGATGCAAATGACAGAGGGGTCATATCTAAAGACACAGTACAACAATTGACTATTAAGGATCCCAGTGCTCAATACATCTATTTTCTGCCCAAGATTCACAAAGATGCCAAGAACCCTCCAGGAAGTCCAATAGTTTCTGGCAGAAACTATTTGACGGAGCCCTTATCATTGTTTTTGACCAAATATCTTAAACCCTTGCTACCTTTCATTAGTTCCAGGTTACAAGACACCACTAACTTTTTGCAAATTATATCGGATACACAATTAGAAGCTGATTGGCTTTTGTGTACGCTTGATGTGAGCGCATTATATACCAATATTCTCCATCAGTCAGGTCTCAAGGCCTTAGCATATTGGCTTGACAATTCCAATTTGTACAGTTTCACATTTAACTCCTTTCTGGTGGATATGGCTAGGTATGTTCTCACCTGTAACGTCTTTTATTATAAAGACACATGTTTTTGGCAAACTAAAGGTACGGCTATGGGGGCATCTTTTGCCCCCATATATGCTGACCTTTTCATGGCCTATGTAGAGATTGAGATGATTTACAATTCTACAAGGAATATTTTTCTTTCAGACATGGATATATGGAGACGTTACCTGGACGATATATGGTTGGTCTGGAGGGGTACAGAGTCTAGACTTATTGAGTTTGTTTGTTATTTGAACAATAATGGATGGGGGTTATGTTTCACGGAACAACATGATATCAACAATATTATATTCTTGGATGTACTTTTGCGGAAACAGCCTGATGGTACATTGGAAACGGAAATGTATAGGAAGTTCCCACAATATAACCCCCTACTACATGCCTCCAGTTACCATGCTCCACATATAGCGAGGAACATACCTAAATCCCAATTCATCAGAGCTAAACGTATTTGCTCTGAACATTCTACATTTTGTAGAAACCAGATTGATCTTACTCACAGATTTAAACAAAGGGGATATAATGCTGGTACTATTGCAGTCACTAAACGTCAGGTAAACAATATGCAACATAATGATTTACTTAAATATAGGGAACGATCTGATCATTCCTCTCAACCATTGAGATTTGTCACAACGTATGGTCGTAACACCAACTGTTTAGTGGGGAGTGTCAGAAAACATTGGAATATTTTGCAATGTGACCCTGATGTTGCACACATCATTCCTGACCAATGTATGTTTTCCTACAGGAATGGCAAAAAGCTCCAATCCTATTTCAATCATTATAAATGCAGTGACACTAAACATACTAGTAAGATACAGAGAACTTTGTCAGGTCAGATCTTATGTGGGTGTTTTCCTTGCGGCCACTGTATTAATTGTAAATATATCTCTACAACCAAGGAGTTCTCAAGTAGAAATTGCCCCAAAGTTTTTGATTTAAACATTTTTGTGAATTGTAGTAGTGATTGGGCCATCTATATGGCCACATGTAGCTGCGGGGCATTCTATATTGGGCAAACCTCCAGGTGTATCAGATTGCGTATTTCTGAACATTATAGTAACATAAAACACAAAAGGTGACTAATGCCCTTTATAAACACCAGTTGGTTCATCCAACAGCAAAATTTATGTTTACTATAATTGATCTAATACAAGGTGATCGTAAGAATAAAACTGGTTGGCACAAAATTTTAAATCGCAAAGAAAAAAAGTGGATAATTAAATTGGGTGGTCTTTTCCACCCTGGTCTCAATGAATATTTATAAGCACTAAGCCAATGGGATTCATGTGTGGACTATTTAAACAGCATGTATTGGATTTTCTGTATACACTGAAGAAGGCTGTGTAATATACCAGCCGAAACCGGTATGTTTGTACTTGCTGTAATGTTATTTTCTTAAATATACGCATTTTAGTCACTATTTGCTGGCTCTACTTTTTTTGTTCTGTCTGACTCTAAACCAGTCACAAGTGGTGTCCCACAAGGCTCATTCCTGGGACCCCTACTGTTCAGCATATACTTCTCAGAAGTACAGGCAAACACAGGAGGACTATGGCTAACCAAGTTCGCCGATGATTGCATACTGGGAGCCATAACTGATCTCTGACTGACACGGACAACCTCCAAAAGGGCCTTACTTAGATGGACACCTGGTGTCAAAGTCATGGCCTCAAGCTAAATACCAAAAAATGCATAGTCATCCCATTTGGGAAAAACAAAACACCCACGAATTACCACATAGGTAGCAGCCCGCTTAATACAGAAGAGGTAATAAGAGATCTGGGTAACCAGGTAAATAGTAATCTCTCCTTTGGCAGTCATATTGCCAAAGTAGTTAGGAAATTCTTCTATGTGGCCCATCTAATTACTAAAGGGTTCATATCTAGAAATAAAGAGGTTATAGTGCCCCCCCTACTCGTCACTCATTAGATCCATCATAGAGTACAATGCCCCATTTGGGATGTACATTACAAGACATTTCCAACAGCTGTAAAGGCCACAAAAGTACCTTACCAAGAGGATTACTGACCTAAAACATATGTCCTATGCATCCCGACTGAAAAAACTCCAGCTGTACTCAGTGATATATCGCTTACTCAGATGTGATCTCTGCCTGACTTACAAAGCCATGTCCAACTCAGAATTGATGGACATGCTCCACCTAAAGAAATCCAAGTCACTGCAAGCCACATGCTCTAGTGAGCTAAACCTCGCCACAACAATAAATAGAACATGCTGGAGGGATAGATTCCTGTCACAGAGACTCCCCATGTTTTGGAACAACATTCCATACTACATTAGGCAGAGCCCCTCACTAACACTCTTCAAGACAAACCTTGACGAGTGGATGGGTAACAGAAAATACACTCCTGGGATCACTTCATTGGCTTTGCTTAACAGAGGATCAGTTAATTAATCAATGGGGTGGCGAAAGCCGACACACTCTGGCTCAGCTTATAAATGCCCTCGTGCAGATAGCCTAGTACCTACCTATGAACATATAATTACCTAGTAATCCCTCCTAAAACTGGTTACTTTTGGAGACATGGTGAATTATACTTAATAAATGATGACAATAATTATAGTTGTAGATTTGTTTACTTCAGAAACTATGTCTCTCACATGTACTTTTACTGCTATTTGGAATAAGTTGACCCATGTTACTGAAGATTGAAGTTAAAAAGCAATGATGGGCATTTGAGTTTTGGACTTCATTCTCTTCAGGGAAGTCATACTGAAGCAAAACATATTATTCTCTCAACTTTATGAGTTGAAGAGTAATATTTGAAGAACGTCACTGTTTTTTGGGCCTTTGTCTCCCCATTGTTTATGGCTTTGTCCAGATATTTCTGCTTCAGATTTTTGGTCTAGTTTTCATAAAATTGTGGTTTTCTGACAAATTAGTGGCAAATCATTAAAGAGTGAAGTTAGAAAATAATGATATTTTGTCCAGATTTTTTTGCTATAAGAGGTTGAGAGGTATGTTTTTGCCTCATGTTTTTTGTCTGTTTTGATAAAATTGTGGATAGTGGGTAAAGTATTGGCAAGTCATTGAGGGATGAAGTCAGAAGACAGTGATGGGTATTTGAGTTTCAGACTTTATGTTCATCAGAAGATTCATGCTAGTGCTGAACCTGCTATGCTATCACCTTTCTATGTTTGTTAATGCAATATTTAAAGGTTGTTTCTGTTTTTGTCCTTTGAGCCCCATGATTTATTACTTTGCCCAGATTTCTCGCTCTAAGAGGTTGAGAGGTATGTTCACAGGCACTTTTATTGCTAACTGCAGTAAGCAGGCCTTGCTACTGCCCAAATGTTGCAGAATGGCCAGATTTTATGTCATACTTTAGATCTGGCCTTCATCAAACTTTGGAGGGTTCCCAATTTTTGAGTCTCCGGACCTGACAGGGAGCTCACTGCAGATGTTTAGTAGTTGATATGGTGGTAATGTGTTTGCCTCATGGGGCTGAATTAGTAAGAATAATACTTTTTAAAGCATCCCTACAGGATAGTTCACCTAAAATGAATCTATGAAAGGGATGGAGCAGTTCATTTTTTCACTCACTTTCTCTAAGTGCTTTCTTGGGAACATGGTAAGAATAACATTTTGTTGTAATTTGTAATATTCCATATCAACAAGGAATGATTTTCCTGCTTACAGCATGACAGGAAGGCTGTTGGATAACATGGATGGTATATAACTGTCAGAAATAACACCTATCACAGCAGCCATTTTACTTTTAATTATGTAAGAGTGATTTTGTGGAGATATTCTTATAGTGCTTTCTTACAGAAATGCTCTCAAGACTGTTTTTATAAAATAAGTTAACTTGGTCCATATAAGGCTGTATTTAGTTGTATGGAAATTATGAGGTAACTCAGGTATTTTGATATTTAAGTTGTCCCTCATCTCAGTGTTTAGTCGTAACATACTCAAGTTGGTAGCATATTTTACATTCTGTGTTTTAATAGAAATTTAAACGCATAGGTTCAGTTACTGCTGCTTGTGTCATAAGACCATTTTGCTGCAATATGTTCCCTTATTGGATGCTTAAGGATTTGCTGAGGGATACAGGGGTGCCATGTTATTGAGGATGGGGATTCACGGCATTGTAGCAGCAGTGCAGTTGATGGACAGGATAGGCTCTTGGCAGCAGCTAATATCATCATTAAGAAGTATTGGTTTATGAGTGTGCAGAGGATTTACAGTTTTCTTTTCTTCTCCAGATGGGGAACCACACCATTTTCATCAGTCTGTGGCCTGAAGGAAGTGGACTTGGAAGGTGATGAATGCTGCTGTGGTGGGCGTTCTGGCTGGTGGAATGGTGCATAAAGAGGTCCCAGGTAATCTTACTTAATTAGGTACTCATGTAGGCATGTCAGAATTAGTGGGGTTTGTGAGTAGTGTGGGGACAAGTAAGGATTAGGTATGTCAGGGTCAGGGTGAAGCAGGTTTGAGGTTTGTTTATGGGGAGTTTGGGGATGTCCTCAGGTTGGGTGGAATCACAACAGCATGAGGTTAGGTCAGATTTTGTGGGCATTGTAGTTGGGTTTACGTTTGGTGAGGCTCTGCCGATGGGTTGCTCAGTGGCCTGTGCTATTTGGAGAGTTTATCACTGCTCTCCATTGTATGTGTCAGCAGCAGGTGGGCAGTCAGAAAGAAGTATGTTTATCTGGTTGACTTTTGAAAAGTAGGTGAAGAGTTTGACAAGGTATGCATGTGTTTTGGGGATGTTTGTGCAACTGGGTTCTGTTGGCTAGGCAGAAGTTTGAAGGCCAAGCAAGGCATTTTTGTTTTTCTTTTGTGAGTGCTAGTCAATACATGCCATGGCTTGTTGTGTTTACCAGATGTGAATGTAATACTTTTGAAAGAAGACGTTTCAGTGGGTGAAATCCAAGGACAAGGGTGGATTAAGGATGTTTTGGAGATCTTCAAGCTCCTAAATTTTGCAAGTCAGGCAGTTCACCTGGGTTACTTTGTTTGTGGGTTTGTGGTTTTTGAGTAGTTTAATAGTATGGTGTTTTGTCAGGCAGGGAATGGTTTGGGCTTGCTGGCTGGCAGGATGGAAGGACATTTGGATGAAGGATGTTACTGGTTGGAGTTAGTTTCAGTTTGACTGGTATCAAAGATCTAGCAGGTGTTTGTGGGTTTGTGTTTTTTGAGTAGTTTAATAGTATGGTGTTTTGTCAGGCAGGGAATGGTTTGGGCTTAGTGGCTGGCAGGATGGAAGGACATTTGGATGAAGGATGTTACTGGTTGGAGTTAGTTTCAGTTTGACTGGTATCAAAGATCTAGCAGGTGACGTTGCAGGGAAAGGGCAACTTTCATTTGGACAACAGACCAGCGGTATAAGCCTCTAGTGTTGCCAGGCAAGGTGTGTCAGGTTGGCTGGGAATGATTAAATGTTTGGCACAGGAATCTTGGGTAATTTTTAATAGAAAGGTGTATGGTAGGGCATTGCAGGATTTTGTTAAATGGTGTGTTATGGCTGATTGCGGAGGAAGGAGTTTGATAGGAAAGATTTTTGTTCAAATATTGAGTTCAGGCTTAGGAACAAGGTAGGGTTTTCAGTTGATCAAGGCTGATTTAGATGTGATTAGTAAAGTTGCATGGATGGCAGGGTTGCGTGACTGTGATCATACATTGAAGATTTGGTGTATGGTTGATAGTGTGAAGACTGTCAGATGATGGCTATTGGCTAGACAGTTTTGGTGGATTTGTTGCGGGTATTCATGTTGGTAAATGGAGATTCATTGGACTACACTTGGGGTGATATTTGCTTTATATATGCATTATGACTCTCTAAGGGGGTCTGCATTATTTTGGTTGCTACTTTGGTGGGTTTTCAGTTTCTTCCTCCATGCATATTTGCTTGCATAGATTTATAATGGATCAGTTTGTAAGGACAGGCAGCTAGTATTGGGAAAGGACAGGAATGCGTGGTGATGTCTTGGGGGTTGGACTTAGGGGTTGCTGTGGTCCTCATGTTGGGAGTTCTTTGGACTTCATATTGTTCTGTAAGGGGCAAGGTGATGATGTGTAGTCTGTTTGGGTATATGATGATGAGATTTATTTGGTGTTTAGTGTTCCAGGGGAGAGGTTTTCCTTTTATTCTTTGTGCAATGGAAGGGTATCGGCTTTAGTGAGGGAGAGCATATTGACTGAAGTCATTAAATTGGTGGGTTGTTGGTCATCAAGTGCTTTTTTGTCCAGTAGCAGATAATTGAGTATGGTGGTTGGCTTACTATTAGATTAATTTCCTAGGAAAGGAAATATCAGTTTGGTCATGCTTATATCCATTAGGTGACAGCAGGGGATTACAGTTAGGCTAAATGGACCATAATTGAGTTTGCATTGTTTCGGGTGGTGTTGAGCTCCTTAGCATCCTGGTAGTATATTTGGTAGGTAACAATCTGGGTATAATTCTGGAGCTACAGTTGGTAGCTAGTATAGGTGAGAATCTATTTATTTTAAAGAGGCTGCACCGAGGTATGTGTATTATGTAGTTGGCGGTAGTACTATGGTTATTTTGGTTTTGGATAGGGCTCATTGGGTTGCCAATGTTTGGCTAGTTAAGTAACTGGCTGCTTTGGGTAGTTATATAACACGGCATGGGGATGTCAATGTCAGGGATCTATTTTGGTTCTGAGAGGATGGAGCTCACTTGAATGATTTTTGTTCTGATCTTTTTAGTGTACCCTTAAGTTTCTTTGGAGGCTTTGCTGAAGGTTTTGGATTGAATGAGGGGGAACAGCCTGTGTCAGGCTGGTTGGTTGAGAAGAGGGACAGACTTGTCCCTCTTCTGTTCCCCCTCTGATGGTGGATATTTATTTCAATGAATTGGGGAATGAAAGGGAGAGATGGGATGCTGCTTCATAGGTAAAGTAAGCGAGCAGAGGTGAGGATGCTGCTTCATAAGTAAATAAGTGACAGGAGGTGAGGACACTGCTTATTTGGTTAGGGTGAGTGAGGTTATGCTGCCCTAGTTAATGGTTCATATGGATGTTCATGCTGTGGTCAAGTAAAGTAAACAAGCAGAGGTGAGGATGCTGTTTCATAAGTAGATAAGCAAGTGGAGGTGAGGATGCTGCTAATTTGGTTAGGGTGAGCAAAGTTACACTGCCCTAGTTAATGGTTTATATAGATGTTTATGCTGTGATCAATAATCTAAAGTATTATGTTATGGAAGTTCAATAAAGGTCATCAAATGTCATTTGATGTAGTGTATTTATTGAAGAGGCCTGGGACAAATGAGGTTTATGAACAAACCAGTTTGTCCAGGGACATCTTCAGGGAAGGGTCAGGTAGTATTAGTAATAAGAGTTAAGATGGCAAGGGAAAAAGGTTAGGGTGGTGGAGATGGAAGGGTCAAATTGTGAAAGTAGGAGGTTCAAGAAGAAATGAGATAAGTTCAAGGAGGGGCTTAACTGGTTTTGTGTGAGTGAAACTGGGTAAGGGATCAGATTTTGGAGTAAACTTACTACCTACTCTCCCTCTCTTTCTTAGAAACATTGGGGTTTTGTGTTGTTATTTTTATATATTTGGTGTTTAGGTGAAGAGGAGGAGCAGACTTGTCCCTTTTCTGTTCTCCCTCTGGTGTTAGATGTTTAATTCAATGAGATGGGGAATGAAAGTGAGCAATGGGATGGTGCTTGATAAATAAAGTAAGCGAGCGGAGGTGAGGACACTGATTCATAAGTAAATAAGTGAGAGGAAGTGAGGACACTGCTTATTTGGTTAGGGTGAGTGAGGTTACACTGCCTAGTTAATGGCTCATATGGATGTTCATGCTGTGGTTAAATAAAGGAAGAAAGCAGAGGTAAGGATGCTGTTTCATAAGTAAATAAGTGAGTGGAGGCGAGGACACTGCTTATTTGGTTAAGGTGAGCGAGGTTACGCTGCCCTAGTTAATGGTTCATATGGATCTTCATGCTGTGATCAATAAATTAATGTATTATGTGATAAAAGTTTAATAAATGTTAATAAATGTCATTTGATGTGGTGTATTTATTGAAGGGAACCGGGACAATAAGTCTTTAAGTTTTTGCCAAGATAGATCTCTATGCATAATAATCAATGTCCTGTTATATATAGTTTGTAATTCCTTATTACACACATTTTTTGCTATGCTGATGAATTAATTAAAAGAGAGGATAGTTTTACTTTTCCAATTCATTGTATTAACTTTCCTAGCAATAGCCAAAATTGACCAAAGGAGAGGCACTTGTGTTCTTGGAATAGCATTTGGAATTGGGACACTGAATAAAATCAAATAATTTGTAATATTACACTTATCTGTCCACAATGCCTTAAAAAAAGTTTCTAAATTCTCTCCAAAATTGTACTACTACCTTATATTCAATAATCATGAGTAACCAATTTGCATCTAAAATCTCATCACACCTCCAAAATTGTATTTCTTCTTTTTTATAACTCAAATCAATTTTATGTGGTGTTAACTTTTATATAAATATTTCCATGTGAAAATTTTCGGGTAAAGTGACAAGATGGTATTATTTATAGATTTCAAAGATATTTTTTATTGTCTTCTGAGAATATTTCATTATTTACTTTTGTTAAATACTCCCAATAGAACAAATCAAAAACTAAAAAAATCAGCTCTTAAAATCTTATATATTATTGATAAACATAATTTATTGTTAATCATGAAAACATTAATACTTAAGAAAAATTCTAATATCTTTGTCAAGGCATTTGTATTCATATTTAATACTGTTTGTATTTTATTATTAATAAATTCCTTCAATATTTGTATACTTAGCCAATTGTTTTATTTATGTTATATCTAGCTAAAAAATAATTAGCTGTATGTCCTGTATTTCCATCTTGAAATTGGTACCAAAATTTTAAATCATTTTCTTTAAGGTTTAGCATTTTACTTAAATTAAAAGATTTCAAGCAACCAGTAGTATAAGCTATAGGGAAAATCAAAAATAATAAATGTTTAACCAAATAATTATTATCCATCACTTTCCTAAACATAGTTAAAATACAGTTAACACAAGAATATAAGATATAGAAAAAAATCTAATATTCAATCAAAAGTATTTTACAACTGAGTATATTTTATTGATATCCAAAGCAAAATGTATATATGTCTAATATTCAGTATTTGCTATTATAATAGATTCATGTAAAGATTTCCAATTTGAGGTATAAATAGCATTTATCCAATGACCGACAATATTAATAAGAGCTGATTTTGCATATAATTCAATGTTAGGGAATTCAATCCCATTGTCTTCCCAACTTTTTATATGCCAGTCTAAAGGTATTCTAGGTTTTGGGGGGGGTACCATAAAAATGTAAGTAAAAGTTAATTTAGCTGTTTAAGTTTTCTTAGGTGATAATAAAATCAATGATTGCATGTGAAATAAGATTTTAGGTAAAATAATCATTTTTATCAATGTAACTTTGTTCTCCATAGTAAAAAGCATTTTGTTCTAATTATCAGTTAGTTCTAATATTGTGCTAAAGTTTTGTAATTTGTGCATACAGTATCTTTCCATGTAGGTTTTATAATGATTCCTAAGTATCTAAGTTGTTTATTTTCCCATCCAAATTTACTATATTTAAAAAAAAAAATTTATAAATAAAGTTTCCATTTTATCTTGACTAAAATTTAAAACAGAAATCTTTTCAAAGTACTTTACTGACTCAAGAATATGTTCTAATGAAGATTTAATGTCACCACTTGTTAATAAAACATCATCTCCAAACAACTGAATTTTTGAACTATAAGTGTCTTCTAAAGAAAACTCTTTTATCTTCATGCTAGTTCTGATAAAACTAGCAGAAGGTTCAAGTGACAAAACAAACAATAAAGGGGATATAGGGTAGCCTTGTTTTGTTCCCTTTAGTATTTTGCATGAACTAGATAAGTAGGAACCAATTTTAACCAAAGAAAAGTAACTTTGTTATTATTTCTATAACATTTGAAGAAAAATTATATTCTTTAAGAATTTTGTATAAATATGTCCAGTTAATGGTATAAAAAGCTTTATCTAGGTATGATCAAAAGTTCTTTCTTGTTTTTATTTGCAACATCTATCAAAGATAAACATCTAATGATGTTATCCTGCACTTTCCTATTTAAAATTAAACCTGTTTGATCATCTTCAATTAAATTTAACATCATATCATTTAGCCTTTTTGCTAACATGGACATAAATATTTTATAATCGTCATTTAAAAGAGAAATGAGGTGATAACAGCATATCTTTGAATCTTTTCCTTGTTTAAAAATTGGAGATATCAGAGAAAATTTCCAAGAGGGGGGAATATTCAGCTTGTTTTTAACCTCTTCAAATGCTTTTAATAAAATCTTTATCTGGAATCATTTTATATATTTCTGGAATTATGCTATCCAATCCCAGGGCTTTGTTATTTTTTTACATTTTTTTATTTGTTCTTTCAATTCCCCAAAAGAAATATATTTATCTAATTTCATATTTTACTCATTTGTTAATTTATATTTTATATTATTCTTTAAAATGTTATCTGTTACTTTACTATTTTCTAGAATTTATTTGCTATTATTAATTAATTCATAATGATTTTGAAAAGTTTACACAATGTCTTTTATATCATAGGTTCATAGGTCAGTACTAGGCTATTGGCCTTAGGGCCTATACAAGCCCAGCCAAAAAGGTACCCTGGCTTTTGCCACCCAAGAAAATTATTTTCCTGTACCACTGTCAAGCAGAGCCAAAGAAGTGATCCCCGGGGTGAATTTCCTATTTCCCATCCAATCATCAAGATTTTTCTTGAAGACTGATAATGAGGAGCTTTGTTTGATATAGATATTTAGTTTATACAGAGTATCGGAAGTCTCGGGGACAGGAATCTATCCTTCCGGCATATTCTGTTTATTGTAGTGACAAGGTTTAGGTCCCTAGAGCATGTAGCTTGGAGGGATTGGGATTTCTTTAAGTGGAGCATGTCCAACAGCTCTGGGTTTGATGTAGCTTTGTATGTTAGGCAGAGATCACCTCTGAGTAGGCGATATGTGATGGAGTAAAGCTGGAGTTTTTTATGACGGTCTGCATAGGGCATCTGTTTGAGGCCAGTAATCCTCTTTGTGAGGTATTTCTGTGGCCTTTCCAGTTGTTGTAGATGTCTTGCAAGGTACATACCAAAAGGAGTGTTATCCTCTATAATGGGTCTAATGAGTGATGAGTAGAGAGGAACAATGACCTCTTCTTTTCTGGATGAGAAACCTTTTGTGATGCGGTGTGTCACATAGAAGGATTTCCTGACTACTGTGGCAATGTGATTATCAAAGGAGAGACTACTGTCCACTTGTGTCCCAAGGTCTCTTATCACACTTTCAGTGTTAAGTATACTACCGCCTATGTTGTAGTTCATGGGTACAGAGTTTTTACCAAAGGGGATGACAATGCACTTTTTGGCATTGAGCTTGAAGCCATGGCTTTGATACCAGGCATCTGTCTCAGTGAGGCCCTTTTGTAGGATGTCCACATCGTTAGGAGTTTCGATTATGGCTCCTAGTTTGCAGTCATCTGCGAACTTCATTAGCCAAAGACCTTCTGTGTTAGCCTGTACTTCAGAGAAGTAGATACCAAACAGGAGAGGACTCAGGACTGAACCCTGTGGTACTCCACTTGTCACTGGTCCGAAGTCGGATTTGGAGTTTGCTACTTTCACAGTGTGGGGTCCGTCAGTGAGCCAGTTGGCAACCCATCTTGTGACATAGGGATTTATACCTAGTTTAGTGAGTTTATCTATAATTCCAGAGTGGGGGAAGGTGTCAAAAGCCTTGGCAAGATCTAGATAAGCTGTGTGAACCACCTTACCCTCGTCTATGGCTTTGGTGACTGCTTCAAAGAAGTCAATCAGGTTTAGGAGACATGCTCTGCCTTTTACAAACCTGAACTGGATTGGGTCCAGAGTTTGGAGGTTACCAATGTCTTTGTTTATAAGTTCCATGATGATACTTTCTTACTGATGAACTGTTTCTTACTGAAGTTGGTGCGCCTTGTTTGCTGTGGCATAGACTGGATTCCGGCCTGCTGGATCTAGCTTTGTTTGTGTAACTTGAGCACTAATCCAGACATTCTCTAAAGTATTCAATGGTATTTATTACTGCTTGGTTGTAACTTGATTAAAGTGTAGCTATCATTCAAGTCTTTTGGATTAAGCACTTGGGCTTCAGACCAGTTGTTTTACATTAGGAAGGTTTGTGGCAAGCACTGTGGTGGCAGGACAGGTAGCTTTCATCCTTCTAAGTTGGGAACTGCTGATTGAGAGCCCAGTGTCCAAGTGTATTAGTTCTGGTTTAGGCACTTGGGCTTCAGGCCAGTTATTTTACATTAAGAAGGTTCGTGGACTGCACTCTTGTGGGAGAAGAGGCTGGACTCTGCCCTTCTGAGCTGGGAATTTTCTGGTTAAAGGTTTATAGTGCCTGAATATTTGAACTGTATCTTACTGAAATTGGTTCACCTTGTTTGCTCTATCATAGACTAGATCCAGGCCTACTGAATCTAGCTTTGTTTATATACTTGTTGTTTGTTTGCTTGTTATTTCCCTGGAAGCTAATTCACCTAATACGCAACTTCTCAGCTTCTGTGGATCACTAGTGATATCTGCATTGCTTACTGTACTTATTTCCTTGTTTCACTTGAAAGAAAGTTACTGTTTGTCGTTTTGCATTTAGTTACTTGTATCACATTGCACTCAAGTTACCTGGCACTTGCTCACTAAAGCAATTATATAAGTCAGCACTAAAAATTAAAAGCACTACACCCTCACTCCCCACTGGCCCTTGTTTTCAATTAAGGATTTCCCAATATTATTCTAGCATGTCCAAAGGTCAGTTGTCAATCTCCTCTCCGGTCCAGCTGGTGAATCTGGGAATCTTGAGGCAATGTTATAACTGCCTCATGTACACAGACAACCCTCTCCTCCTCCCACATAACACAAATACTTGCGAGAGATGCAGCTATTTAGCCAAACTGGAGGCTGAGCTCTCTCAACTCAGGACTGGCAAGACCAGACAGGAGGAGAAGGCAACTACACACACCACAAAACCAGCCTCACATAATGCTACCACTCCACTGAATCAAACACATAAACACACAAAGACATACTCGGAGGCTCTGAGTAAAAATTTACCTAAACAGCAGAGGCCTCCAAAGCAGACACCCAAACAACTGTTACCTCAAGACACCCCACAAGCAACACATAAACCACAAAAGCAGTGTGCAAAGCAGTCACAGCCCTTAAGGCCAAATACAACACCAAACATACTTGTCATAGGTGACTCCATAGTCAGACACACTGACGTCCCACTCACCAGGCTGAACAAGGAGAGGGTCACAGTAAGCTGCCTATCGGGCTAGAATCCGCCACATAACACAAGCACTCGGGTCACTCCACAGCAAGTACAAATATGACACAGTCATTGTCCATGCTGGTGTGAACGACCTGAGACGTACCTCCCTGGACTGCATGAAAAGAGACATAGAGGAGCTCTCTGATTATGTAGCCCAGGCAGGTATGACCCTAACCCTGAGCAGTATCCTTCCTTCACCAAGAATGATGCCACAATATAGAGACAAGATGATCAGCTTTAACAATTGGCTTAATGTCTGGTGTCATTCAAAGGGGATCCAGTGTCTGTCTGCCTGGGATGACATGCTTGACAAGCCACGCTGCTTCGCAAGGGACGGCTTGCACCTGTTACCCTGGATTCCGGATATTGGCTAAGGCTCTTGCCACCCCCATAGTGCCTTTTTAGGCAAGGCTCAAATTCTAAACCTACCACCCTAGAAAACAAAAATGGGAAGAAATTGAGGGTAATGCTGCTCAATGCCAGAAGTCTAAATCTCAAAATGCACGCACTCGAGGCCCTTCTCAGTATGGAGAACATCGATGTCTGTGCTGTAACTGAAACCTGGTTCAAGGCTCCTGAGAGCACCCGGCACTATTAGGTTTTACCTCATATCATGCGTTCCGGCCCCAAAACCCGGACCACTCCACAAAAGGAGGGTGTATCCATATTCATAAAGGATACTCACACCTCCAGGTTGGTGGCAACGCATGAAGCTTGGAAACCATCCAGGTGCAACTAACAATAGGCAAAACTGCTCTACAAATTGTAGCATGCTACAGGCCACCCTCTCAAACTCAGGAACCCCACACAGCCTTCCTGAAGACACTGGAGGGTATAAATGTATCTCCAAACACCATCATATTGGGTGACTTCAACTACCCGAATATAGACTGGGAACATTACTCAAGCCCTAACTTTCTAGCCCAACGGTTCCTGGAGTTCATAAATTCAAATGCCATGGAACAGCTAGTCACTGTTCCCACGAGAGGAGAAAATATACTAGATCTCATTGTCACAAACATGGGGACAAAATGCTCCACACCGAAGTATATCCCTCATTGGTGAGATCTGATCATAAACTAATCTCACTGGAAATCCACATCCGCCCCACCCCAAACAAAAGACCATAGTGAAGAACTTCTCTAAAGCAAACTTCACACTACTCAAGACTGGTGTGGTATCCTTCAAGGCCCCTGAGTCAGAGGAAACCACAACCCAAGCTGCGGAAGCCCTTACAAATGCCTTCTATGAACACCTCCAGGACTGCATGGATCAGGCAATCCCAAATAAAACCAAGACTCTTTCCACAAAGGGCAAACGTCCAGTCTGGTGGACCCCAGCCATTAACAAACTTTACAATAAGAGGAGAAAGCTATTACATGATAGAACAAAATCCATAAAAGGGAAGTCACCCCTGATCATTATTAGTAAAAAATTACGAGCACTCATAAAATCAACTAAGGCCAATTTTGAGAGAAAAATTGCCATGGATTCAAAGGACAATCATAAGGCCTTTTTCAGCTATGTTAGGAACCTGGGTGGAAACTCACAGATATGCTCAGAATTAGTCCAAAATGATACAAAAATCACTGAACCCACAGACATTGCCAACATACTGGCAGACAGGTTCAGTGCAAACTTCACCCCCCCCCCCTAAAGGAGAGATAACTATCCCAGCCGAGTGTAGCCTCCCGGACATCTCAAATGCGCAGGTGAAAGCTGCTCTCTCTAAAGCTAAAAACACAGCATCAATGGGACCGGATGGTGTCCCCGGCTGTGTGCTACACGAGCTAAATGAGGAATTAAACCCGCACATAAGGCAGCTGTTTAATCTCAGCCTTACCACAGGATACGTGCCCAAGGAGTGGCGACGGCAACTGTGGTCCCACTCCACAAAGGTGGCGCCTCACGGACCCTGGTAATTACCGCCCCATAAGCTTAACAAGTCTAGTCTGCAAAGCTATGGAGAGGATCATAATGGAGCTCATAAACAAAGATATAGGGACTTGCAGACATTGGACCCGACCCAGTTTGGCTTTGTCAAGGGAAGATCATGCCTTTTGAACTTGGTCGACTTCTTGAAATAGTCACCAAGGCCATTGATGAGGAAAGGCAGTCCATACAGCCTACCTTGACCTTGCAAAGGCTTTCGACACAATACCCCACTCGGGTATTGTAGAAAAACTTACCAGCTTAAATGTAAACCCATATGTCACAAGATGGGTTGCAAACTGGCTTAAGGACAGAACCCACAGGGTTAGAGTTGCTGGCGCTGTGTCAGACTCCAAGCCGGTCACAAGTGGTGTCCCACAGGGCTCGGTCCTTGGCCCCTATTGTTTGGCATCTACTTCTCAGAAGTACAGGCCAACATGGGAGGACTTTGGCTGACAAAGTTTGCAGATGACTGCAAACTGGGCCATAGTGGAAAGTGCATCGGACACTGATATCCTTCAGAAGGGACTCACGGAAACAGATAGCTGGTGCCAGAGCCATGGCCTGAAGTTAAACGCCAAAAATGTATAGTCATACCCTTCGGGAAAAACAAGGTAACCCCAAGCTACCATATAGGTGGCAATCCACTAAGCACAGAAGAGGTTATCAGGGACCTGGGGACCCAGGTTGACAGTGGCCTTTCTTTTGACACTCACATTGCTAAAGTGGTTAGAAAGACCTTCTACATTGCCCACCTGATCATGAAGGGATTCACATCCAGATCTAGTGAGGTCATTGTTCCCCTGTACTCTTCACTTATCAGACCAATGATCGAGTACAATGCCCCATTCGGGATGTATCTCACCCGACATCTGCAGCAATTGGAGAGACCCCAAAAGTTCCTCACCAAAAGGATAAAGGGACTCCAAAATCTGTCATATGCTGCCAGATTGAAGAAACTCCAGCTCTATTCAGTCGCATACCGTCTGCTCAGAGGTGACATGTGCCTGACATACAAGGCCATGTCCAACCCGGAATTAATGGACATGCTCCACCTCAAAAATCCAAATCCACCAAAACCACTAGAGCAAGCGACTTAAACCTTAGCACAGATATAAATAGGACGTGCTGGAGGGATAGATTTATCACTCAGAGACTCCCTATGCTGTGGAATAAAATCCCGGTCCATGTGAGGCAGAGCACCTCGCTGACTCTGTTCAAGAGAAATCTAGACCTGTGGATGGGAGATCATAGGTTTACCCCGGGAATCATCTCTGGGTCACTGCTGGACAGAGGCACAACAAACTAATGGGCACAGTATTTTTTCATATAAGGGGTGGCGTAAGCCACAATAATTTGGGCTAGGCTTATAAATGCCTTAGGGCAGATAGCCTAGTATAAACCTATGAACCTATGAACCTATACGTTCCATGGCCTTGCAGACCAGGCAAGTCAGGCTAATGGGGTGGTAGTTCCCAGGGTCCATGGTGGCTCCCCCCATGTGGAGTGGGATAACCGTCACTGTGCTCCATTCAGCAGGCACAAAGCCTGAGGTGAGGCTATGACTGAACATGGTACTTAGGTGGGGTGCCAGTTCATTCTATAGTTCATGTAGAAAGCAGCCTGGGATGTTGTCTGGTCCCATAGATGCTGTGTTCTTGGCTTTGGAGTGTGTGTTTTTTACCAGTGCAGCTGTGATTACAGGAACTTTGCATTCTTCCAGTATAGAGATGGGATAAAGTTAGCACTGAACCTGCCAAGACATTGGCAATATCAGCTGTGTTTATATATTTAGTGCCATTGTACTACAACTCAGAGCAGATCTGAGTGTTGCAATTGAGATTCTTGACATAGCTATAGAATGCTTTATGGTTGTCTTTAGAATCAGTGGCAATTTTGTTTTCGTAACTAGCTTTGGAGGATTTTATCAGGGATCACAGCTTCTTACTGAGGCTGACCAGGGAGCTCCTCCACTCATGGGATTTAAATCTCTTTTGCAACAGTTTCTTCCTTCTGTTGTACAGTTTGTTTATGGCAGGGGACCACCAGACTTGTTTCCTTTTTTGGAGGATAGTGTCTTGGTTCTGTTTGGGATAGCACGATCCATGCACTTGTGTAAGTGCTTATAAAGTGCAATTGTGTAGGATTCAGTAGTCATAACTGTATTGTCCATCTGCATGGGTATAATGAAGTTCACCACTTCTGTCTTAAGCAAGAATTTGGCTTTGGAGAAATTTCCTACCCTGGTTTCCTTAATAGGGGGTGGGGGCAGGAAGTGGATATCTAGAATGATTAGCTTATGGTTGGATCGGACCAATGAGGAGTTGACTTCAGGTGTGGAACAGCAGTCACTCATGTTGGTAATGACTAGATCTTGTATATTGTTGCCCCTGGTGGGGCTGTGGATAAGTTGATCCAGGGTATTGGAGTTTCTGAATTCCAGAAAGCATTGAGTGAAGGAGTTGGTACATGAGTAGTTTTCCCAGTTAATAGTGGGGTAGTTTAAATCACCCATTATTAGTGTGTTTGTTTGAACCCTAATATTTTCCAGTACATCAAGAAAAGAGGAGTGGGAATCCTGGGGCATGATGGGGGATCTGTAGCAAGCTACAATTTAGACTGCAGTTTTGGCCAGAGTTAGTTGCACTTGGATAACCTCGGATGCATTATGCTAAACAACTAGACTGAAGGTGTGGATATCCTTAATGAATATGGATACACCTGCACCTTTGGTGTTCTGGTCCAGGTTACATGGCCGTAAAGTGTCGTATGAGTTATAGCCTGGTAGTGCAGGGGTGCTCTCTGGAGCCTTGAACCAGGTCTCAGTCACTGCACAGTTATCAATGTTCTCCATTTTAAGGAGTGCCTCAAGTGAGTGCATTCTGAGATTTAGACTTCTAGCATTGAGTAGCATCACCCTCAGTTTTTGCTTGCCTAATCCTGTTACGGTGGTGAATTTGTCATTTTAACCTTGCCTAAAAAAGGCACTATAGCAGCGGCAAGAACCTTAGCCAGTATCCGGAATCCCAAGGGTGACAGGTGCAGGCCATCTCTGGCAAAGCATCATGGTCTGTCGACCATGTCATCCCAGGCAGACAGATACTGGATCCCTTTAGAATGACACCAGAATTGTAGCCAATTGTTGAAGTCAATCATTTTGTCCTTGTACTGCAGTATCATTCTGGGTAATGGCAGAATGCGACTCATGGATAGGGTCATATCTGCCTGGGCTGCAAGATCGGAGAGCTCTTCCATGCCTCTTTTCATGTAGTCCAGGGAGGTCCATCTCAGGTCGTTCACACCAACATGGACAATGAGAGAGTCATATTTGTACTTGTTGTGGAGTGACCTGAGTGTGTGGGGTATGTGGCAGATCCTGGCACCCGACAGGCAGCTGACAGTAATGTTCTCCTTGTTTAGCCTGGTGAGTGGGACATCAGTGTGCCTGACTATAGAGTCACCTATGACTAGTGTGTTGGGTACGTTGTTTTGCCTTATTGGCTGTGGTTGAGTGGCACACTGAGTCTGCGGGCTATGTGTCACTTGGGTTATATTGGGGGGTTGAGGTTGCTTGCATTTCTGCTTTGGGGGTCTCTGTTGCTTGAGCAGATTATTACTGAGTGCCTCCACAAATGTTTTTGTGTTTCTATGTGTGGATTTTGGTGGTGTAGATTTAGTGAGACTATGTGATGAGTGTGGTGTGGTACAAGTGTTTACCTTCTCCTCTTGACTGTCAAGTTCAATCTTGGTTGGAGAGAGCTTTACCTGCAGTTTGGCTAGTTAAGTGCATCTCTCACAGGTTGTAGTGTTGGGTGGTAGGAGGAGAGGGTTGTCTGTGTACATGAGGCAATTTCTACATTGCCCCAAGATGCCCAGATTCATCAGATAGACAGGAGAGAACACTGGGAGCTGACCCTTGGACATGCCTGAATAAAAAAATATTTTCCTCTAGATAAGTGAGGAAAGTGAGTACAAGAGCTGTTTTTCTCTAAGCAAGTGAGGAAAGTAAGTACCAAAACAGTTTCCTCTAGGTAATGAGGAAGGTTGAGTGCTGTAGTAATTAGTAGCTTATTTAGTGCTTACAACAAGTTCTGAACAAGTGCTGATCATGAATAAGCAAATTCAAGTGCTAAAACTAAGAATCTGTATTTGGTTCATAGGTTCATAGATTGGTACTAGGCTATCAGCCCTAGGGCCTATACAAGCCTAGCCATAATAATTCCCTGGCTATTTCTTCCCACACTATTTACTTCCCTGGACCCCTATCTGGCAGGGAGACTGACGTGATCCCCAGGGTGAATTTCCTTTCTCCCATCCAATCGTCAAGGTTCCTTTTGAAGAGGGCCAAAGAGGCACTCTTCTTGACATGTATGGGCAGTCTATTCCAGAGTCTGGGAAGTCTCTGGGTCAGGAACCTATCCCTCCAGCATGTTTTGTTTATTGTGATGACAAGGACTAAACTAGTTACAGGAAAGGGGGGAAACAAGTGCAAATGTGGGTTTTTAAATCAGAAGGTTGAGAGAGAGAGATGGAAAAACTGCCCAAACAGCCAATAACTACAATTTCTGGGCCAGAACCACTCCTTATGTGCTAGATAGGTTACCTAGTGCTTACCACTCCCACTGATAAGCTGCTTACCACTCCTACTGATAAGCTAGAAGGCTTCCCTCCAACACAGAAAGCATGGGGGGCTCACAAGCTTACATACAGTCCTAGATACAGCAAATCTGAATCTAGACTACACTAGTTACAGGAAAGGTAGGAAACAGGCTTAGATTTTTTTTATTCAGAAAAGTAGCTAAAACAGCAGTAAAAACAATTCAAATGCAGTGCAAGCTAGCGCACTTGAGTATGTAGCAATATTAGACCAAACAGTTTAAAAAAATGCAATTAAATTAAAAATTACTAAAACCAAGTGCAGAAAGAGTTTATTAGGTAGAATGAGGTAAAGAGATGGGACTGGGGGGAGTGTCCCAGATCAAATCTACAGTGGAGGCGGGCAACTGCAAAAGCCTCCCTTTAAACAACAAGATAGGAATAATGACGGTGGGTAGGAAAAAACACCTTCAGCAGAGATCTGAAAAACTATACAGTGAAACAAAAATAACAGTGCACAACTCTGAAGTCAGCCAGCAATGATATAAAATTAGTCAAGCAACAATTACCAGTACGCAACTCTGAAGTGCCAGAAAAATATATCTAGCTCTGTATATCTCCAGATAGTTTGAAGAGCACTCTGTCAGGACACAGGAAGGCTCCAGCAATGATGGATTTGACAGCATTAAACATCAGTTACCTTCTTATTAATTTTATATGCAATCTCATTAATATTAATATTATTTAATCTTTTAGATCTAATGGGTAGTCTGCAATTTTTTAGGGTTAATAGAATAAGATTGTAATGTATGTTTTTCCAAGTTAATTGAGACTTTATGATTTAATATTTCTAGATATTTTGGGTTTAATGCTGTCAAATCAGAATTTATAATCTTATCATTAGGTTTCAGATTTAATTTTAATTTATCAATTTTAGATTGTAATACAATCAATTCCTTACACCATTTTTGATAAATACAAATAGATATGCTTTTAATCCATCCCATAAAATGACATCAGAAATGTCACCATTATTATTAAACTCCATAAACATATTTAATTCATTTAAAAACATTCCTCAAATCCTTTAATCTTTGTAATATAAACTGGAATTCACTTCCAAAAAATAAATCACTGGATTTGATGTTAAAATTAAAAATGATAGCATTATGATCAGACAACGGAAACAAAATTACTGGTACTTCATCAATTTTAGAGTGTAATTTATTGCATGCAAAAACATTATCTATATTTGTTTGGGTACCAAATCTGAATGGATAATGAATATAACTAAGGAAAGTTATCAGATTTAAATCATATATATCATTTAAATTCATTATGTTTATGAAATAATTCAGTAGTTTAGCAGGGGCTAATATTCTGGGGTTTTTATCTTTAATAGTATCTCTATCAGATACCATATAATTAAAATTGCCAGCTAATATAATTTCTCCTTTTGCATGTAAGGTTATTGTGTCTAAATATTTTTTCCTGTTTTAGTCCCAATTCCAGGAATCCAATAAACATTTACAAATCTATAATATTTCTTATCAATTTCAAGTACAACCAAACACATCATACCATTTTTATCAGAGTAAGTATCTATTATTTTAAGCATAGTGGGTGAGTTCTTTCTAAGTATAAGAGTCCCTCTCCTTTTGGAACTATAATATGAATCTGCTAGAACTGAATAATCCTTAAATAACAGTTTATCTATATATTGTTTCAAAAAGCGTGTCTTTTAAAAAATGAGGATATAAGCTTTATTAATTTTAGTGTACTGTATTTAATTAGGTTTATTATTAAAATATGGATTGGCATTTATGAGAAACTGGGATGATTGAATGCATGTTTCCCAGTTCCCATAATGCCGATATGGAAATCTTCAAATCCACAGTAGTGAATGATAGTGCGCATTTGCTAATGTGAGATTGACATTTTGATATCAGATCACACTACAGTGGGGATCGGGATATTTACCCCTTTCCTCATTGTACTGCGATTTCAGTGTTGGAATATACATATTTTGCAGTGGATGTGGGGGGTGCAGGGGGGCTTGTCCCTCTGCACAACAGTAAAACATTGTGTTGTATAGTTAAAAGTTTTAGGAGAACTTAAAATAGCCTGGGTGTGTGATGTCACCTCCTGCTTTTTCATTTAACATTGAATGTAGATGGAGAAAAGTCTTTTGGAATTATAAGCTGGTAGAAATTATGGATACGATATTATTTTTCAACTTATTGATTACAATTTTTTTGACTTTCCACATTTTAATAGTAAACCATTTAATTAAAATGCCTCTCTTCATAGGATTACGGTGATTAACATTCAATGAAAGACATTTATACATTAACATCTTTACTAAAAACAGCTCTAAAACAATTACAATACGGTCTTGTATAATATAAATTATAATTGATTTTAATATACTTTGTTAAGAACAAAATCACAAACTTAACTATTAATAAACTAAATATAATACTATTTACATTTCCTAACATGGAATAACATATTCCTGGTTCGATGAAGTAATCATACAAACCCCCCCTCAACCAACATTTTTTACCACCCAATCAGTCTATTGCTGCTGCCAATAACGTAAATATACACTAAGATATGTAGCCATCTCCTGTTAATAATCTGTCTACTACAATTAATCTACTTTCCAGAATCAAATTTCAATCTTTGTTACAATATCTGATTTAAAACAATATTAATTATTTATCATATAAAAAGATAATAATAAAAGAGTAAATCCAAGACAAAATTACCACCATAACAGCTACAAAAAAATACAATCTGGCGGTCATGCAGCTCAAAGCTAGAAGTATAAATCTCAAAATGCACTCGCTTGAAGCACTCCTTAAAATGGACAACATCAACATTTGTGCTGTAACAGAGACCTGGTTCAAGGCAGCAGAAAGCACCCCTGCACTACCAGGCTATAACTCATTCCATACATTTCAGCCCCAGAACTTGGACTGAAGCTCCAATGGTGGTGGTGTTTCCATATTCATAAAAGATGCACACACCTCCATACTGGTAGCCCAACATAATGCATCAGAGATACTTCAGGTGCAGCTAACATTGGGTAAGTCAGCGATTCAGGTCGTAGCCTGTTATAGGTCCCCAACCATGTCCCAAGACACTCACTCCATGTTCCTAAGCACCCTGGAGAATATTAGGGTCCAGCCTAACACACTCGTACTGGGTGACTTCAACTACCCCTCCATTAACTGGGAAAACAACTCACGTACCAATATACTTGCCCAAAATATCCTGGAATTTATTAATTCCAGTGCCCTGGACCAGCTCATTCTTACCCCCACTAGAGGTAGCAACATCCTTGACCTGGTCATTACTAACATGAGTGACTGTTGCTCTACACCAATAGTCAATTCCTCCATGGTTAGATCTGACCACAAACTAACCTTCTTGGAAATTCACATCCCTCCCACTCCCGCAAAGGTAACCACCAAGAAAAACTTCTCCAAAGCTAACTTTGGGCTCCTAAGAATAGAGGTGGCTAACTTCACGGTACCATGCGAATGCAGAATAGTTGCATGACTGTCGAATCATACACCAATGCACTGTACAAAGACATACACAAATGCATGGATCTCTCCATACCCAACAGAACCAAGATGCTCTCCTCCAAAAAAAGGAAGCCAATCTGATGGTCCCCTGCCATAAACAAACTCTACAACAGAAGGAGGAAACTAATGTGGAATAAGGTGAAGTCCTAAGACTGGAAAAACTTCCTTATCAGCCTCAACAAAAAGCTGAGATCCCTCATCCAATCCTCTAAAGCTAGCTATGAAAACAGAATTGCAGCAGATAGTAAAGACTACCACAAGGCCTTCTATATTATGTAAAGAACCTGCATAGCATACCCAGATTTTCTCTGAGCTACTGTACAATGGTATCTCCTATACCGAGCCAACATATATTGTCAATATACTGGCCGACGGATTCAGTGCCAACTTTACCCCCCCCCAAAGGGCCAATCACAATACCAGTAGATTGCAGGGCACCCAGGATTACTGCTGCACAGGTTAAAGCAGCACTGTCCAAGGCGAAGAATACAGATTCTATGAGACCTGACAATATCCCTGGCTGTATTCTACATGAACTACAGAGTGAACTGTCACCTCACCTGTGTGCCCTGTTCAGTCATAGCCTCACCTCAGGCTTTGTCCCTACCGAATGGCGCACTGCTATAGTCATCCCTCTCCACAAAGGAGGAGTGACTACAGACCCTGGGATCTATTGCCCCATTAGTCTGACAAGTCTGATATGCAGAGCTATGGAAAGCATCATCATGGACCTAATAAACAAGGATATAGGTAATCTCCAAACTCTGGATCCCACACAGTTTGGTTTTGTGAAGGGTAGATCATGCCTGCTCAACTTGCTCAACTTCTTTGAGTCAGTCACCAGAGCTGTGGATGAAGGCAAGGTGGTTCATACAGCCTACCTTGATCTGGCCAAGGCCTTTGATACCATTTCCCACTCAAGAATCATAGAAAAACTCACTAAGCTTGTTATCAATCCCTATATCACTAGGTGGGTTGCAAACTGGCTCACAGATAGAACCCACAGTGTGAAAGTAGCTGACTCCAAGTCAGACTGCCAACCAGTCACGTGTGGAGTCCCAAAAGGATCAGTCCTGGGTCCTCTCCTGTTTGGTATCTACTTCTCAGAAGTCCAGTAGAACACGAAGGGACTCTGGCTGACAAAGTTCACAGATGATTGCAAGTTGGGAGCCATTATTAACTCCCCAAGTGAAGTTGACATCCTAGAGAAATGCCTCACTGAGACCAACGACTGGTGTCAGAACCACAGCCTTAAGCTCAATGCCAAAAAATGTGTCATCATCCCCTTTGGGAAAATCCCAGTTCCCATGAAGTACCACATTGATGGTAGTCCACTGAACACAGAAGGCGTTATAGGAGATCTGGGAACACAGGTTGACAGCAACCTCTCTTTTGACTACCACATTGCCACTGTGGTCAGAAAGTCCTTCTGTGAAGCACATCTCATTACTAAGGGTTTTGCATCCAGGAAGAAAGAGGTCAAATCTGGGTATGCTATGCCCTTTACTCTTCCCTCATTAGGCCAGTCATCAAGTACAACGCCCCATTTGGCATGTACCTCACTAGACACATGCAACAACCGGAGAGGCCACAAAAGTACTTCATAAAGAGGATCCTAGGTCTTAAACACTTGTCCTATATGGACAGACTCAAAAAACTCCAACTATTCTCTGTCTCATATCGCCTACTTATAGGCGATCTCTGCTTGACTTACAAATGTGCCATGTGTGACCCAGCTCTGTTAGAAATGCTACATCTAAAGAAATCCCAATCTCAATGCACCACACACTCAAGAGACCTCAACCTCATTACCACAATCAACAGAACATGCTGGAGGGACAAGTTCATAACCCAGAGACTGCCCATGTTATAGAATAGACTTCCCATACATGTCAAACAGAGCACCTCACTGGCCCTCTTCAAGATAAATCTTGATGAGTGGATGGAAAATAGAAAACTCACCCCAGGGATCACTCCAGTGGCTCTACTTGACAGAGGCACTGGAAACTAAGGTTGGGTGGCATGATGCCTGGGTAATCCTATAGGCTAGGCTTGTAAAGGCTCCAGGGCCATTAGCCTAGTACACACCTATGAATCTATGAAAAGAAATACATTTACCAATCAATGATCATTTATAAATTTATGTGAAGGAATAGCTATATAATCAACTGCATATATTTTAGTCTGTATATGTAAGCAAACATACATGCCATACTCCGACATAGCTTTTAACAAAGTAGCCATATGTAATACCATTCACAGTTACACAGTACAGAGGACAAATACATGACATATTAAAGTATATCCTAGCCTAGTATGAAATAACAATATGTAGTATGAGATACGTAACAGCACATAACTCTTAAAACAAGCCATATATACTTCCAATAAATTTCTGTAACAACTGAAAGGTATACAAATTGTAATTTCTTATTATATATTGTCCAGTAGATATAATTAGAATCATGAACTAAATGTAATATATGATAACCAAATTCAAATGCACAAAAACTATTACCTCTTTAATAGTATCTGTATATTCATGTATTATAATGAACTCAAAAAATAATAATACTTGTATCTATTCAGTTATTAGAAACTAAATATACTTCAAGTTACATAAAGGTATTCACAGATTGTTCATATAAATGACTTCCCTTAATGCTACAACTGTTCCTGGAATTCCTGGGCTGCAATACGTTTCTGATATACATAGACCTTTGTGGATATCTCCATTCCATCTGAATGAATGGTGCACTGTGAAGGGATCATTTAGCTAATATTACAGCAAACATTATTCATTTAATAGTCACTCGAAGGTGATATTGTAGCATGTCTTATTACTGTAATAAGGGAACTTGTTTATTCTTTCCAAATGCTGTTCATTGAGTTCTAATATGAGTACAGAGAGCTGAGGATCATGCAATCAAGCAAGCCAAAGAATGACAATTAAGGCAAGAATGGCATGCCTTTGATCGCCCCGTTATCAAAAGGTAATTACAGGAACTTCTAGTCCTTAAGCTCAGCCATGTATTTCCATTGTATATTACATGCAGGTGAAAAGTCCCTTTTTCCTCACAGAGTAATGATGTCACATCATGACACGTATACGCAAAAGTACATGACTGAGTATAGTATACACTGATCAGTGTGCAGGTTTGAAGGTCTGCATGTTTTCTGTCCTTTCTATATGCTCAGTGGCAACATTTTTTTTCTGATAAATATTAGGAAATTAAGTGCAAACATGCTAATATAATAGTCAAGATTTTAACATGATGAGAGAAGATGGGATATATTTGAATTTGAACATCTGAATCATTCCTTGAAGATGCTCAAATGAGTTAGCAAGGAGTCCTGAGCTGGCAATCATAATTCCATTTTCTGTGCCATGCTTCTGCTGAGTTATCAGGTTCAGTGAGGAGAGACTCCTACTGCAGATGCCTGCAGTATATACCCCTGATATCTGTTGTTGACTGGAATGTGCGGGCTTAGGATTCAGTAACAACTGTCACATCACATTTCTTTACATTGTTCACTTTAGCAATAAAATAAAAGATGTCAAACTGTGTTGAAACAGTCATTTTATTATATGTAGGTCAGTTCACATGAACAGCTATTACAAAACTCATATTCACTACCTTAAGTTCTGTCTCTAAGAGTCCCTAATGACTTTTGGA